>NW_022197846.1:1874960-1878528 GCF_009176525.2 Contarinia nasturtii | reverse complement strand
CCAGTTTACTCAGCACCCGCCCCAGTTGAACACCATCAACCTGCTCCAGTTTACTCAGCACCTGTTCAACAACAACCCGCCCCAGGTAAAATCTCGACCCCAAGGTTTTTCCAAATATTTTCCAAAAACAAATTGACATAAATAGGAATTTTTGATTTTAATTAAAATATGCTGCATCCACTGGTGTTTCGAAATTACCGCATACAAACGTAAATAAATTTAAGCTTTGGTATCGGCACAAAACTTGCACACGCTCTTCATTGCAATACACACAGCACAAAATTGCACAACAAATTTATTTAGAAATTCATCAATATAAATACAAAATTATTCGATATAAATTAATAAAATCATTTGATTATTACAGTTCAACAACACCAACCAGCCCCAGCCTACCAACCAGGTACGATTCCATACTTATTTTTGCGTTATTCGTAACACAATCAATGAAATTAAATTTTCCAATGCTATTTTGATTGACTGATTGATATTCTCTTCTCCATAGCTCCAGCACCAGTGCATAATGAACCAGTCTTCAGTGCACCTCAACCAGGTAAATAATTTACTATTTATTATTAAATGGAAATGGATTGAAAATTGAATAGTTTATTAATGATAAGACTTTTTACAATTTCCAAAAATAGCTCCAGCAGCACCTGCTCCAGTTGCATCTGCCCCATCTTTCTCAGCACCTCAGCCAGGTAAATAAACTGGCAATCAAACTTGCAAAACATCAATTGGAAATATCGAAAAATCGAATCGAAACAACTGATTATTTTATTAACAAAAACTCTTCTATTTCTTTTTGAATAGCTCCACAACAATCATACTCAGTACCAGCTCCAGCACCAGCTCCTGCTGCTGCCACTTTCTCAGAAGAAGAAGGCTACAGCTACAGAAACCCAAACAAACTCTAAATTATTTAATTTGGATCGAATGATTTTGCTGAATGTGGCTAACATAGATAAAATAAAATTAAACATGATGACATGTATTTGAACAAAAAAAATCAAAATAAAAATCATAAAATATAAAGCAATTATATTTAAAAGAAATATAAAACAAACTGTTTTGCTTATTAATTCATTACCATCTGAAAATGTTTCAATTGTAATATTGTAACCTTTTGCATTGTTAAATTAATGCCGAAAAAAGAATTCGTTTTATTTGAATTTATTGGGCATATCCCAAAATATCATAGAAAATTCTACATTTTATTCCAATCGATCCTTTTTTTGGATTTTTCAGCTTTTTCTATAATTTTGATCATTTGTCATGACCCATGAGTTCACTATTTTGGCTATTATAATCACTCTTTTTAACTTGCTTCGAACTTTTATAAGAAATCGTGATTTTTCTTGAGATTAAAGTAATTTTAAAATATATTTTCTTGAAATTTATTCAATATAGTTGTCAAAAAAAACGAAAAATGAGTTATGTCTAACAGACTTCCGTCAGCGCCACGACCGAAGCAAACACACAATGCGAAAATACACCGTACTTTTTCTGAGTTCGTAAGACATGTGGACGATGTTTTATTTTTGTCTATACGACGTGAATTCGACTAAATTTGCATATATTTGCATCGTTTATTAGAAAAATAATATCAAACCACTTGGACGATTGTAAAATTCCGAATTTTCTGACTGTGATGGTGAATCACTATAACTAACATTGGCACATTTGACAAAATGGCTCATCGTGGATCGAATAAGTTCGGTATTTCATCATAAAATGAAATTACGTATCAATTTTGGTGATTGACGTGTTCAGCAAATTTTAGTTTATTATCAACTATCTTGGATCTACGATAAGTTTTTTTGTTGCTGATAAATAAAAATGTGATATTCCATTAGAGTTATTTCAGATTCGAAATATTTCGGTCAATCATAAAATTGTTCAACGTTCTTTACAAGAATTTCCTTTTCAAAAAGTTTCTGGATAAAAGCAAACTTTTAAAAACAACATTTTATTCGAAAAAAAAAAAATAAACCAAACTATTTCTTCGCTCATTGTTGCTGAAAAAATGGAAACCATTGACTTACGAAATATTTTGTGGAAAAAGGAAGATTATACTGCATTGGAAGAGCTATTGAAAACTGAAAATATAAAAAAATGTCGGAAAAAATGAAAATGATAAAATTGTGAATGATTATTTCTCTTATGATTTTTCAAAAATTGAATTTCATTTACGATATTTGACCGCATTCGGATGTGATCCGGAGAATAGCATTCAGGATGAAGTATATGAAAATTCCGATATTTACATTGATATGTTTCAAAAGGGCATATACTTTTATGCCAAACAATTATGAAGAATCGTCTAGTGATGAGAATGAAGATGAATCAGAACCAATCTTCACAGTGCAAATTTAATGTTACCGCAAAAGATTTTCGCGAAGAAGGAAAAAAGCTATTTGTTGAACGAAATTTTTTGGCAGCAATGGATAAAATATGCTGAAAATGGAAGCGAAGAGATTGGACTAACGCTTGCGAATCGATCATCGTGCTTCTTTCATTTGAATATGTTTGAAGAGTGCTTGACTGATATCGATTTTGCGCTAAATTCAAACTACCCGAAAGATTTAGCCCACAAATAAGAGCAACGGAGATCGAAACGCTTGAGTTTGATGAAAATGGAAAAATCAGTTCAGTATTTTGAGCCAACGTTGGATATTGAAGAGCATGAAAATTTACAGGTGTTGCAAATTGCTTGGAAATCCAGAAGAACGATAAATATGGCAGACATATGATCGCAACAAATGATCTTCAAATCGGCCAAACAATTTTAGTGGAAAACCCCATCTCAATCGTTCAAACAGGATTTTCAGATCGTTCTCGTTGTAAATACTGTTTTAAAGAATGCGTTAATTTTATAGTTTGCCAGAACTGCAACAATTATCTTGCCTGTTCTGATTGTTTAAAGTCATCACTTCATAAATTCGAATGTCACTGGCCTGTCCTTTTGCCGGATTCGAAATCCAACGAATTGATTCTACAAATACTCTTCAAAATGAATTCCATCTTTCCGGATGTTAATTTCTTGATGCAAACGGTTAATTTAATGGTAAACGACGAAGAAGTAAATGATCTAACGTGTGCGGCGCAAAGAGAATTCTGCATGCTATTTCAACTAGATCATAATCATGAGAAGATACTCTATAGGTATACCTCTATTGTACTAAATTTGGAGATGATGCTTCAATACACAGCGCGTATTCTTAATCACCTTATAATGTTTAAGGCTTAAGTAAATTTTCAACACTTAGAGGTCGCCGATTTTTGCAACATTTGGTATTTCATTTGATTCACATAGTCAAACATTCGTCATTTAAGGTGCACGAAATAAATATTTATTCCGAAAATGATGACCAAACCGTCTTGGATTATAGATGTCCTATTAACATCGAAATATTAACATATCTTATTACTAAATACGAAAAATCCTTTATTAACTATTAACAACCAATCATACTGCGCATAATAACATGAGTAGTAGTATTAAGATCGATGTTAATAGCGAGTAGTAGTATGTTTATTATCTATTAAGATGCCGAAGTTAGTACGC
>NW_022197846.1:1848619-1864960 GCF_009176525.2 Contarinia nasturtii | reverse complement strand
ATTTTTCAATTTAAATCGAATATACAACGATGGGCTTACTTGATTACTATATTCCAATTCAGCTTCTGCTAGTGCAGTTCTATCAATAAATAAGGTTTAAATTGAATTTAACGTGAAACACTTTTCAGATTGATTGTTTTATTTACTTGGATGATGGTGACCAGTACACTGGTTTCAAATCGCGAAAGATGATCCGTTTTGAATACAATTGATGGAAGAGATTCAGTTGATTTTTTATGTAAGCAGGATCATAGGTACGATACATATTTTCCACTTTGTTCCAATTAGCTGTGACGCCCCACGATTCAAACGCTCTCTTTTGCTCTTTAATATTAGCCGTCGCAAAGTCTCGAGCATTGCTTCGTATTTCGAGTGCATTCATTCCATCTTTAACTGATTTTGCTTTCATTTCGATGGGCAATCCATGACAATCCCAACCTGGATGATAGTGTACCTAGGGGAGAATCACAAAAGAAAAGAATAGAATTCATTTAAAATAATCGACAAATAATCGAAAAAGGATCAATAACAATTATTAAATAATAGAAAGGCAATTTTTAAGTGAATTGCCCCAAGTAGTGTACCCGATTTCCGTTGACGATTTGCGTACGAAGAATGATGTCTTTGGTTATCTATGTGATCAAATGAAAATTCTTAATGAAAATGTCTCAATTTTAATAAATCAAATATGACAAACCTTATTTACAGCATGGCCCATGTGAAGGTCACCATTCGCATACGGTGGTCCATCATGCAAAACAAACTCGGTTCCTTTCAAATATTTACGTTGCCATTCGTAAAGCGGTTTAAAGTGTTTCTGCAAAATTATCAATCGATTATTCATTCATTTTTGATAAATGAACAAAGTAAGCACCAAAAATTCATTCATACCTCTCTAATGTAGAAATCATTATCAGCTCTTTTGTTCTTTTTAATATATGTCGGGAATTTCGTCACTGGCATATTCAATGTCTTTGTGTAGATTGTTGCGAATTGACGGCATTGTAACCAACAATTTCGACCGCTTGTTGGATTCAATAAAATTTGATAAATTAAGGACATTCCTGGGCACAGTACAAGAATTTTGCCATGGATTTACAATTCCTGGTGAAACAAAACGGCGAATGGGTGCTCAAACCGTGGACAATCGCTTTTTATGACATTTAACTGTTTTCTATTTAACCTCACTTTTTGATGGAACGATGACAGAAATCTACCACACGAAATTTGAAATGAAATTCGTTATTCGAGATTCTAGTTTTAATTTCCATAGGAAAAAATTTGTGAAATAAATTTTAAAATATCTAAAAAAAAATTGGAAATAACCAATTGAAAAAAAAAATATCTACACAAATGATGAAATTTTTTTTTAATTTTGTGTTCACATTAAGAAAGTTGAACTGAAATCAAAATTTGAATTATTATACGCTCTGAAAATAGGATAATTCAAAAATTCATATTTTTCGTTCAGATATGATATCATAAATGGAGCACACGTTTTTTTTATCTTTTTTTAAAGTTATCAACAAAGAAATCTCATTTTCTGAATTAACCAAATTGTTGGATTCTGGAGATAAAAGACGTATAAATATATTTTTTTAAGTTGCAAATTGTCTTCAATTTGATTATGATAAAATTGGTTTTAATGGAAAAGTTTTTCCATTATCGCTTATTTAAAAAAAAAACTGATATTTTTATAGATTGAAGAATGTAAACAGGAGCTTCAAGTCCGAATGGTCCAATGTATTGAAAAAACATCGAGTCTTATGATTCCTGGTTTATAGAATCTCATGAGATGGGAAATTATACAGGTTATCTGAAGGAGTATTCTATTAAAAAGTAAGGATGATGCAAACAGTAAGGGTATTTTTGTCCATCTTCAAAAAAGTGAATTATTCAAACATCGTTTGAATATTTATCATGAATACAATTTAAGAATTTATCAATAAATGTCACGATTCGAATGGATGAGGATGTGACTCAAAAAGATGTATCATATAATATGCTAGTGAATGAATGCAAAAAAACGAATTATGTTGCTTTGATAACATGTAAAATCTTTATTTAATTAATAATACACCCACAAATAATGTTAATATTTCATCCCTATTAAATTATCTGCATATTTTCATTATTTGTATTGAATTTTCGAGTTTTTGTTGTTGTTGTTGTCATTATGGTTTCACTTAAAATGTTCATCCATTTGTTTTTGTGGCCCATAACTAAAAACGCTTTAAAGATCACTATTTTGAATACATTTTTTTCTTATGAAACTGAAAGGAAATTTAAAAAAGGGCAAATCCAATGCCAAAACCAACTGTACGTAGAAAATGTTAGGCAACAATTATTTGACAGCGACATGCAAACCTATCATCGCTTGGTGTTTGATTGAAATATTATGAAGAAGACAAAATATTTGTTATATATTTTTTTTGTTCCAAAATAATGAAAATTCCATGCATCAATTGTTTATTCTTGACATTAAGATAAAAGTGGTTTCATACGCAATAATTGTTCTAGATCGCATTTGTTTTTTCATTTTATTTATATCATTTAAATTGTTGAATGTTGCTTTTATTTTAAAGAAGTATTTTTATAAAAAAAAAACGGAGTCCTATTTGCATTAGTTTGACGTGATTTATATGAACCAAGTGTGGAGCATGAATTGACGATGTGTATCAATTTTCACACTATAATATTTGTTTGGTTGGTTGATTATTTATATTTATCCTTTACATCTGTTTTATTTAAACTTTTCTCCATTGGCTGCAAACATTTGCAAATTTGCAGCTTCTATTGTTGGTTTTTCATTATTGTTGGATGCTATTAATGGTTGCATGTCACTTGCATTCACATGTGTCCCAGTTGTTTCGCTCACTCATTTGCGACTTATAACTTATTTATATATCATTTACTTTACTTCCATTTTTTTTCTTTTGATTCTTGAATTTCATTGTTTTTTTTTTTATTTTATTTATTCAATCTATTTCCCATTTATTTTTCTCAGAACTCTTCATTTTCTTTGATCATCCTGTCAATCATTGGAAAATTATTAGCATGGACAGTTGTCTGAATTTCTGGGCCGATTGTTTTGGTTCGATTCCAGTTGAATTCCCGGTGGAAAATCGTTGAAACCATCCTATAAAACGATTTTCATTAACATTAGACCATCACTTTTCTACTTCATATGATCGATTTTAAAAATTTGGAAAGAAGCTCTCTTACCTCACTCTCTTGAGCTAATGCATTTTTGGCAATCGTTTGGAAAGCACGTTCGACATTGATACCTTCTTTAGCTGATGTTTCGAAGTAGGGAATATCATTTTGAGATTGACACCACTGTCCAGCCCGTTTGCTAGACACCTATGTAAAATGATTGGCAAGGATGTTTTTAATTAAATTAAAATTTGATACGGTTGATTTAAGACAGCAAAAACCTACCGATCGGTTTTCCAAGTCAACTTTATTGCCAAGAACAACGAATGGGAAGTGTTCCGGATCACGTGGACTGGCCTGGATCAAGAATTCGTCACGCCATGAGTCTAAATTCTTGAATGTATTTGGTGCAGTCACATCAAATACAAGTACACAACAATCGGCTCCGCGATAAAATGCAACACCTAACGATTGAAATCGTTCTTGACCTGCAACAATAAAAAACAACAAACATTTTGTCAAAACTGCGATAAAAGATGTGTGATATTGCCATTCAATCAATATACATACCAGCAGTATCCCAAATCTATTGCAAATGGTCACATTCGAATCGAAAACAAGCAGAAAAAAACAATGATAATTTCATTAAAAATCATGATCATGATGGTTTCAAATGCGTTTCAATGGCACATACCTGCATAGTAACAACACGATCATCGACTACCACCTCCTTTGTCAAAAAGTCAGCTCCAATCGTGGCTGTAATTCAATGACCAACACAATAATTTCAATAAACGCCAATTAACTAAATTTCTTTTACTTTGCTTACCTTTGTATTGATTCGAAAATCGTTTATTCACATATTGGTTCATGAGCGACGTTTTGCCAACACCACTTTCGCCAAGAATGATGACTTTAAGAAGTACTTTCTTTCTGCTGGCCATTTTTAATTAAATTCTGTAAAATGAAAAAAAAGAAAATGCACGTCAAAACTCAAATTCGATTTTTAAAAAAAGCACGTCGATGATGGGCGGAATCTTGACTTGACTAGCAAAATTTTGCTTGATTTGAAAAATCAATGGTTATTTTTAATTCACATGAAATGCAATATAAAAACGAAACAAAAACACACAAAATTAATCATTTGCCTATGTGAAGCGAAATTGAAAGAAAAAAAACAGCGATAAGAATGACTGCATTTCAGACGGATGCCATTCAATACGAGATTATGTATGTAATTGGCTTTATGTGCATGAGGCACTTTTTTTCTTCGCTTACTTTGAAGGCAAAACAATGTGTAAACACATTCAACATCAATTCCGAACTCACTTTCTATTCCTAATCAAATAACACACAAAAGATATATATTAAATTTCCGAACTATATATGGATTTTATATTTTGCGGGAATAAATTTTCTTGTTTGATCGAGCGATCAAATTGTAATTGACAGATTTTGTTGACTCATAGTAACTTTACGCTGGCAACAATAAGATTAATGAACAAATCACTTTTGGGATTTAGTCACAACGACAATGTTGCAACGGCAATAGTGGTAGTAATATTTTATATGAAAACAAAATAGCGACTAAACAAAAATGTGTCACACCATGAACAAAACGAATATCATATGATCACAAAGTACACATCGATAGAAACATACGCGCACATAAACTCACACACACAAAAAGAGATATGTGTGTACGCGTATGCATGGAAAGTATCAAAATACGTCGAATACAAAAGATAAGTGTTCAACGCGAGCCCGTACACAATGTTATTCATCAATAGATAAATATGGACGCGATGATATACAATGAAAATTCCGTTGAATTTCTTTGTATTGAATGTGCTATGATTGAAACGAAGAATATGAGCCTCTTTTATTTCAAACACAAATTGAAATCACAACAGAATCCAATCGTGGAATGCATTATTGCGTATTGACATCAAACGGATAGTTTTTTCCATATTCAAGATGAAAAAAAAACAAAGAAAATTTGAAACACAGAATTGAGTGTGTATGTCTATCGCGTGTATCTACTTCCAAATTTTGTGATATGAGATTTTGAATAAACGCCCTTCCCCTTTTCACTAAAACAACAACAACAAATTTTATATATCGAAATGATTTATTACAATATGCTTCGCAAAAAATCTGAATTTGTTGAAATTTCTCGTGTGTCGAATCGTTGAAAGTGAACAATTCAAAATGAAAACATGTATTTTTGTAAATATAACATGCACTTAAATGAAACTTTGAACCCATCGGATACAGCGCAAATTATACGTATTAACAAACGACAAAATTATCAACTCTCCATCCATTATGTTCATTCAGTGAATAAACCACTTTATTCGTATTTTGCTATTACGCGAAATAGAAAAGTCAAACAGCGAAAACAAAGAAAAACCGAACTACTTCGTTTCACCCAAATCAATTACATATGCACACACATAGTTCTTTGTGAATTGTGAGTTGTTTTGGTAAAAAAACGTCGAATTGAAAAAATAAAATTCGACGGAATAAATCACATTTGCTGAGAAAAAATGTTTTTTTTTTATTGCGTTCATTCAAATCTGAATGACGACGTTGATGCTTAAAATGATGCTTTTTTTTTGTAAACATCATTGAAAATCACTTAAAATCGGAATTGTTTTGATTTTTACCCAATCGTACAGTCGTTTTCTACTTCTGATGATAACTTCAACTCTTATTTTCCAGCGTTTTATTACTATTTACTTTTGTTGTTGTTATTGTAATTGAATTAAATGTTTCGATATCGTTGATTCTCTGTTTTATTTCTGAATGAAATTTCGATCGGATATTTATTTATGTTTTTATTCGAATTTATTGCACAGTGATTGTTCACCTTTCGTACCTTGTATTAAACAATGAATATAGACAGAACGAAAAAGTTATGACTCTTTTCACTGACGTTGTAGTTTATTTATTTTCCTTTATTTCGATACTTGAAGCAAATCGCTCTCTGTGTGTTTCGAATCATATGGCGACCTCTACTTGAGCACATACAAAATGGCAGTGGGGCCATTCATTCGTTTCGGGTTACATGCGTTGACTTTTTCATAACATTTACTTCGGTTCATTTTTTCAGAAACGATTTTTTTTTCTTTCATTTTCTACAACGAAATCCATATTATTGAGTGAATTGAGAAAATTATTTATTACTTTTATTCAGCGAAATTCATGTAGTGTTTTGTACAGACTGAATTTTGAATGTGGTAACACTATCGGCACACATCAATTTGCACACATTGAACAAACGTCATTGCTGTAAAACCACAAACATTTCTTTCCTATCCTGTCGCCGTAGAAAGAAGGTAGGTTTCAAAAAGTCGACCCGAAAATAATTCAAAAAAATTTCAATCATCCAATCGAATTTTTCGTTGATTTTTCCATAAATCGATTCTTTAAACATTTTCACATTGTTTTAGTGATTTCGTTTTATCGATCAAATAAAAAATCCGCAATTTTTATGATGATTGAAATTTTTCCACACACCGCGAGTGTTCAGATCAAAAGTGTTCATGGCAAATCGAATGTTTTTGTGCACTGTTCATGTTATATTTTGTTCGAAATGTCAATTTAAATCGATCAAATCACCAAATTTTATTCAAAACTAATAACAAAAAAATCGTTTTCATTTATTTTTTGCAGGATATTTCTAACTCCCTGGAAAGGTAAGAATCGTATCCGCCGCAATAAAAAAAATTGTTTCACGTTTCGTGTATTTCTAACCTCAAATTGTAAAATAGCGTATCGGTTTACCGAGTTCACATCGCACGTGCATGCCAAAGTGAAATATTTTCGGAAAAAACGTCTCTTTTTCGTTGTTATAAAATGATGATAAACAACCATGCACCATACTTAATTGTTTGACCATGTGGATAAACTATACTCAATTGTGTCTGAATAACTCGAAAAGAGGTGGAAAATACTCTCATTTATCGTGTGTGTGCACATGCAAAACTTCTACTTCACGAAAATGATCTCTGATTTTTGGATTTGTTGTTAATGCAATCAAGAAACATATTTTTTATTTTTTTTGAAAAAACGTTGTCGTTACACTTATTCCATTAACAGGTGATGAAATGAACAAAATTAAAAATGTGTGTTGGAAATGTGTGTACGATGTGTGTGACATTACTGTCATGCCGTGCACATGCAACAATCAAAGTGAAATGAAGCAAGAAGATTTTGTGATGAAAAGACAATGTGAATTTAAGGCGCCCAATTACAATTTTCTGGTTATCAAATAGACAATGATGTGACTTCTGATCAAAAATTTGTTTTGATTTCGTTGCTAGGTCTAGATTAACCATCAACCATGGGAGCCTATCGTTACATTCAAGAATTGTATCGGAAGAAACAGTCCGATGTATTGCGGTATTTGTTGCGTATTCGCGTTTGGCAATTCCGTCAATTGACAAAATTGGTGCGTTCACCACGTCCATCACGTCCAGACAAGGCACGTCGTTTGGGATTCAAGGCCAAGCAAGGCTTTGTCATCTACCGCATCCGTGTGCGTCGTGGAGGTCGTAAGCGTCCAGTTCCAAAAGGTTGCACATATGGCAAACCAAAAAGCCATGGTATCAACGAATTGAAACCATACCGATGCTTGCAATCAGTTGCTGAGGTACATTTTATTTTTCTTAATACAACCACACTTGAAAAAAGAACTAGATTATTTAATGATGATAAAAAAGTTTAACCCTGAGTTTTACTTTGAAGAATTAACTTTTGCCTTTCTTAGATGTCTGATGATATTTAGTTAAAATTATCGATTAACTCTTAATTCGTCTCATGATCGGAAGAAAATAAACTTATATTTGGTCATTTTTTCTTATTTCAAATAAACAGGAACGTGTTGGTCGTCGTTTCGGTGGTTTGAGAGTCTTGAACTCATACTGGGTTGCACAAGATTCGTCATACAAATACTTCGAAGTCATCCTTGTTGATCCAGCACATAACGCAATCCGTCGTGATCCAAAGATCAACTGGATCTGCAAAGCTGTCCAGAAACATCGTGAATTGCGCGGTCTTACTTCAGCCGGTAAAAGCTCACGTGGTCTTGGCAAAGGATATCGTTACACCCAAACCATTGGTGGTTCACGTCGTGCTGCATGGCGTCGTCGTAATCGCCTCCACTTGCGTAGAAAGCGTTAAGTTATTCGTGTATTGTCAACACAATAAATTTATATTCGATGGTTTATTTCGATTTTACATGGCATTCACATGTATTTGGAGATATTTCGTCTAATAAATTTTCTAAAAATGAAGCTATAACAAATTTGACTGTCTTTTAATTTTTTTTGCATTGTTTGTCTTCTTTTAAGCATTAAAATTATCAAAGAACTCAATTGTGTTCAGTTAGATCGAAAATAATTTTTTTAAAGGTTTTTTTTTTTTTGTTGAATTGTTGATAACTTAGCAAAGACACCTATTTTTTACCACATTTTCGGAGTTGTTTAAGTATTCAAAACAGTTTACGTGAAAAAATTTTGCTTTTATACTTGAGAGGAAAAATGTTTTCAAAAACCAAAAAACACTTCTTTGATCTCAATCCGTAAGTCATTGGAACAAAATGATGTCCTTTATTTAATCGCTTGAGTTGACTTGTGTATTTTATAGGTTGAGGCAAAAACATCTGAATTTCTAGATTTTGTCAGCTTTTAAATTACCTTTGATTGAACGGGGCAATATTTCAAAGGATTATTGACATAAATTATTATTTGAATGTAAATCAGTCAAAACGACAATGTTTCAACTGTCAAATGACTCGTTTCAAGTTCATACATTTCAATTTAAATGAAATCACATTCATATTTATCAATGAAAATCAAGTGAATGGAGTCAAACAATATTTATAGTTTTTTGCTTGGAAATTAAGTTCGAGTAAGTAACGTACTACTTGCTCGAACCTTGCTTCAAACTTACTTGCTTTCACACCTTCCAGTTGGTGTGAAAAAAAGACATTTTTTAAACATAAAGTTGTGGATTTATTATTAAGAAAACAGTGAGGGAAAGACAATTACATGCATAGGAATTTCAATATGTCGCCGTGTGTGAAACTGTTTTGTGTTTCGTTCGTATGATTTGATTCAAGAATATTACTACTTATCATTTCACATTTTTTACGTTCATTTCAATTTGTCAGTGTTGTATCTATTTTGTTTTTGTTGTTATTGATGGTATAATTTCAAATGACCATTGTGATCGAGAGTCGAATAATTATCAACGCATTTGAACAAATTCGTTGTGGGAGTTTTTATTTCATCTTCTGTGGTTTCGAACTCTTGACCGCATACGATTTAGTGTGATAGAATTCGGCGCGTCAACTGATCAAGCCAACGTGACATTAAATGATACCGATGAAGATGAATACATTCTCTTTATTTTTATATATATTTTTTTCTTTCAAAATATAACATATTTCGCACCCACAAAGTGATTAGATGGAAAAATATGTGATGCAAAAAATTATTAGAATATAAAAATCTTCATATTTTCATCGCTGGCATTTTTTAAGAACATTTAAATAAAAAAAAATCAATACTGTTGCACCCTGCAATAAATTACGTATGAAAATGTTCTTCTCCAGAATTTGAAATCAAATTACGCAAATATCTTTCCAAACGAATTCTTTATTTTTTATTTGAGCGTGATACAATGTGATGCTTATGTATATGTATCGTTTCTTGTCACAGTAGTGACAATTCTGTTTCGCATTGTATGTTTTGGTCCGTAAAATGACGATTAACAAAATGAATTTAAACAAATTATCTCAAGTATTTTTTAATATTCTGGGAATTTTTATCCATGTATGCGGGATTAGAATTTAATCCTTTTTAAAATATTAATTTTTATTCTCTTTAGTTTATATCCCATTGTTTATATAGTCACAATGAAATCGGGTGTTTTCACTTTTCGACTCGAATTAAAGGTTCAAGCTAGAAGGATTTAAACATAGGTCAAGGGAGATTGACAATTTATGGGGCCTATAGGTAATTTTTCACGAGGAATCCGAATATGTAAATAATTTTGGGGTTAGATCAGTGCTATGCAGACAATATATTTAGCTGCCGTCATCTGGATATTTCAGCTCATCTGGATGCCGTCAGCAGATGATGCGAAGTGAAAACAATAGAAGTGATTGTAATGAATGTGTGCTTGTATACTCGCTGAACGAATGAAAGAGCAGCTCACTTCTCACTCAATTCATACGGTGAGTGAGTCATTCCTCGCTCGCATCACATTTTTTGTTAAAAAATAAACACTGAAGAAAAAACATTTAAAAAATGCAAATAAAGTCGATATCAAAACGAAAAACAAGAAGAAAAAAAAGCAACAACATAGAATGTTATGGAGTTTCAATTTATTTCGGATCATACGAAAAAACCTGAATCAGCGAAAATTCTTAATTTATCATTTTACATTAAATGTTTTTGTGTGATTTTTGTTGTGTTTTGACAAATTCAAAATAATTTATTACGATTGGTTTAAAAAATGCATTTGAAAAATTTACACTGAAAATTATTGACAAAATAATTAGAAAATAGTTCATAATGCAATCATTTCAAGCGAGCATTTCACGAGTGAGTCGCTGCTCACTCATTTCTCTACTGAGTATTATTTACTCGCTCAATGGCGACTCAGAGACATGTCACACTCGCAATATAATGAGTTTTATGCAACTCACTAAAAGTGCTCGGTGCGATGCGGTAGCCCTGGGTTAGATGGGATATGGTCCCAATTTTGGGGTATTTTTCGAAATTTTCGTGAATTTGGTAGGGGGTGATGGGAGGGGAAGGGCAATTATAGTTGGCCATACATTTGAGTGCAAAATTCCTCATCCAAAAAGTGAAAAATCGACTTTTTATCATTTTACCCTAATGAGGGGGGATCTGAATTGTTGGGAGATCTGGATATTCAACGCAACTGCACAGCGCCAGAGCTGTGTGCGTCGCAAATAGAATCTATAGAAATAGGTTTAGTAGTGAATTATAGTTCGGATAAATCATGTTTCATATTCATATTTTGGCCCCACGTTCATTGCTCACAATTTGCTATGCTAATGACAGAGTTCCAGCTATACGATGCGTTGAAATCGACAATACCAAAGTGGAATCACATTAGTCTTGCTCTGAAAGTATTCTAGCTCCAAATGAGATTAATTTGTGGAGGTTTGTCGTACCTTTGGTACCTTTGGAATTTTCGGTCAAAAGATTGAAATTTTTGCATGGAAATGTGTTTTGTTTTCATCCAAATCGTTTGAAACTTCAGCAAGTGTTTGATGGAAAATGACGATTACCATCAATTTTTAATCGATATGGTTGTGCGAAGATATTTTTATATTAACTGAAAATGTCATTCACATAATGACCTACCGAGCTCTTGCGGCACTATCTAGCGTTGGGCTTTCGGTATGAAACTTTACACACGTTATTTGCACACCATATGGGAAAGTATTCCGGGGTAAGAGCGAAAAAATTTCAACTTTTGTGTTTTGGGGGCCTGTCTATTTTACAATTACAATTATAAAATCGTAAGGACAATCTTTAGAAATTTGTGGCATAGATTTAGAGCATCCTATTTTTTTCTCACGGTCAACTGTATTATGTTGGTTTTTACATATTCATGATAATTGTTGTACATAATTTGTACATTTTAATGGTATAAATGATTTTTTGAAATTTGAAGTCGACCGGAATTTGACTAGCCATCCTTTTTTGGGAGTTTTATATTGTATGTCTGGCATAACTATAATATTTCTGTGCTATCTAATTGACTCGATGGTAAGTTCATTAAGTTATTGAACGCTTCTGGATCTATTCCAGTGGATAGATAACAATAAAAAAGTGTTTTCATGCCTAGCGAAGCAGATAGGGTTCAGCTAGTTCATCTAAAAACTAACTATGAAAATCTAAAATTATCGACAAATATTGGAACATTGTAATCCACAAACTATTTTTTATGATGCAATAAAATACAGCCAGCATTTGGCGGTGAAAATAAATAATAATAATAATCTATTTATATTCTCACATAATCTAACCCAAAATCTAAAATTTTCTCTTTCCGGCTCTTTTACTTTTCCGCACACATCTAGTGTGTAAGGGGAAAGTATTGCAATGGGTCAAAATTTACGACATCTCAAAAACATGATTTCTGAGGTCAGAGAACCCGAATCAGGCCGTTTTGAGCATGGTTGTTGTGGGTCTGTTCCACACAGAAACAAGTATTCGAGTACGCTTACTCGCACTTGCGGTGCGAGACTTAGTAGAGACTTTAACCCTCAAAATGAGTTACGCACTCTATTTTACTCTATTTTTGGTGTTAGTTTCATCAAACGTATGTGACGATACACTTAGCAATCATATTCGTTATCAACGCACATATGTACTACACATGTATCTCTTTTTTCACTGTGATGCGTTTACTTCGATGAAACTTACACCAAAAACAGAGTTAAATAGAGTGCGTAACTCATGTTGGGGGGGTAAAGCCTCTACTAACACTGCAAGTGCGAGTAAGTGTACTCCGATATTTGTTTCTGTGCACGTCGTACGATGTCCTCTGTACGCAAAATGTGTCCATCGATTATATCAACCCCCAAAAAAGTTATTTAAAATCTGACTTCACGGGATGATTGGGGGTCTCGAGGAATAGAAATCATTAGATTTTGAGCGACTTTGGTTGATGGAAAAAAATTTCATGAAAAAGTGTCCAATTTTCGTCCAAAAGTCATACTTAATGTAGACTTAAACACTCAAAAATATGTATTGGAGGGTTTTTTGGCACGAGAAAACCGAATCCGACGTTAGTTTTGAGATACAATCAATTTTTGTAACAGTTTCCTTGAAAAAAGCACAAAAAATTGAATTTTTGTATGGGAGCCATGCCTGTATGCTACCTTTAATACGTGAAACTTTACACAAAAAAATGACATTCTGAAAGTTTGAAGAGATTTAAATCCCATACAAAGTTTTCAATCTTTGGCTCAAAAACGAATATTTTGTATGGGAGGTACCCTTAATTGAATCTTTGCGGAAAAAAAGTAGCTCTTATTTTTCTCCAAATAATACTGCAACATGAATTTTTTTTCACACGGTTTATTTGTTGTTATACAACAAATAAACTATTCATAAAAAACTTTATGTTGCAGTATTATTTGGAGAAAAATAAGAGCTACTTTTTCTCCGCAACGATTCAATTTTGGTTGAAATTTCTCCAAACCCTCCGAATGTTATTTTTTGTGAAAAAAATAACCTGTGCAAAGTTTCACGCCATTGAGGTAGCATACAGACATGGCTCCCATACAAAAATCCAAAAATAATTTTTATGGCAAAATTAACGTCAGACATATTTCGTTGCCAAAGTTGAAACATATTTTTTGGTCTCGAAGTTTACGCCGCCTGAAAGGCTTGAAAATTAGAACAAATATTATTTTGAACTTGCTTAATAAAATACGCAACTACCACCGCGCGGAAAAGTTCGTCTCACTCCCGTAAGACTCTTTATTTTGGAATATATCTTTCTTTAAATAAATTGAATGAGAGTAAATCATAATTCATTGATGTATTGCGACTCTTTTGAAGTATTTTACAAATATTTTACATGAATCGGTACGAATTTAACATTCGAGGGTAGAATTTTTTTTGTTTATGTATGTTTTCAAATGAATTAAATTTAACATTTGAAGATCATATTATTTATAGAATTCAGAATACACTCTTCTGGCGACTGTTTGTTTCTGAAAAAAAAAAAAATCTCGAAAAAGAAGAAATGTACATTTGATTACAGATGACTCAGATGAATCTAGATTTTTTTTTTTCATGATAAGCAGTTAATTGACCAAAAGACACACCCAAATTAGTCGATTTGATTTTTTTCCGACTTGAAATCATTTTAAGTCGATTGAAAATGGAACAAAAATGTGAAAAATCTAGTCGATTCTAATCACTTTAAGTTAATTTATTAAGTTAATTTGAAAATTCTTGACTTAACGTGACTGGATTGTTCATTTTTGTTCCATTTTCAGTTAACTTAAAACGACTTAAAACGAATTAAAGCGACTTCAATTCAAAAATGTTCCAAATTAGTCGACTCGGTACCAGTTGATTGAAATCGTGTCAAAAAAAAATTGTTGAGAAAAAGACGTAAAATTTATTATTTACTTTAACTTTCGTTTGATTTTTATTATATCTGAATATTTGAATGATAAATTAAAAGTTGCTTACAAATGTTTAATATTTCGACAATAAAATTCACATTTACTACGCACATTTAACTCAAAAGACACAAAAAAACACCACCTAATGGATGAATTCAATTACGGAAATATTTACTTCATTTTTATTTTAGTTTTAGCGCTTTAAATGTGAATTATTCATTTGAAATATTTGTTTTGTTTTGTTTTTCTCTTTATGTTATTGCAGCTCCAGATCGAGCAGATTAGAAAGATATCAATTCTTTCGTATGTAGATTATTTACTGATTTATTTATTTTGTTTTATTAATTTCTTAAATCGGTACGGATGTTTCTTGTTTTGTGTGTGTGTGTGTGTGTGTTTGTGTTGTCTTCTTTCCTTTTTTTACTTGTTTTTTTTTTTTAAATGAAATATAATTTGTTTAAATGTTCTTGATGCTCATTAATGTTATGTTTAAACTGTATCATGCGGGCACCAAATTCTTTTTATTCAGAAGTTTCGTCGTTGAAAATTTCATATGCGTTAGACATTTGCAATTTCTGTGTTGGGAGAGAGAGATAGGGAAAAAAAGAGATAAAAATGCATGTCATTAGTGATGGTTCATTTGAGAAAACAGTCGAATGAACAAAGGTCACTTTGGTACGAGTCACTTACAGGTTTATTTTCTGGTTTGAATTTGGGCATTCGATTTTCAATTTCATCTGGATTCAACGCACGTCTTGGCTTCTCTCGATTGTCCCGAGTGTCTCGATTGTCCCGACTGTCTCGATTGTCCCGACTGTCTCGATTGTCCCGACTGTCCCGATTGTCCCGATTATCTCGATTATCTCGATTATCTCTTTCATCGCGTGGCCCTCGGTTATTATAATTTCTTGACTGGTTTCTGGGTTGATTTCTATCATTTCTGTCACTTCTAAAATCAAATGTACAAAGTTCAAGTTCACTTACTTGCATACAACGTATAAGAAGTTTTCCTACCTTTGATGGTAATCACGATTGTAGTCCCGCTTATCGCGATTATAATTAGTACTTCTGTTATTATCACGATCCCGATTATTACGGCGATCTCGATCATCTGAAAATAAATTTACATCGACACATTAAGATATGGTTCTTCTTTTTTTTGTTTAGAAATTTCAACAAACGGCCAACTAATTGAAAGAATGAAAACAATGTGCACACCATTTTGCCTTCTTCTACGATCAGGGCTGTATCTCTTACGTGAAGGTGATGATGGTCTTCTATCGTCATCTTCAGGTTTTCTGCGCCAACTAATAATTTCTGGTTTATCAGCCGATTTCTTTTCGTCGCTACTTTCCAGTCCATTTGGTTCAACATCAGGATCAGTAGAGTCTGCGCACAATAAATAAAATTACAAATGCGCTCGAAAATAAAAGCAAAAATAAAAATAAAATTTACCTTGATTAGCAGCACCGGTATCAGTTGCCTCATCGTTGACCTCTGCGTCAGTGTTGACAGCAGTGGTATTGTCATCAGCATTGTCATCAGCATCAGCGGGAGCTTCGGCAGCGGCAGTTGCAGCAGCAGCTTCAGCATCTAATTTCTCTTGTTTTTCACGTTTTTCACGTTCTATTCTCTCCACTCGTTCTCTTTCCAATCGTTCTTCGATTTCACGATCCTTGGCGGCCGTATCAACTGGCTTGGCACTGCCAAAAATTGCCGCCGATGGTACGGGTGTTGGTTTTGGTCGTTCGGCTTTTTCTTTTTCCTTTTCTGTTTCGGCCGCTTCACGTTCGTCGATTTGTAAATTGAATTCTGGCATCGGTAAAGTGCGTGGTTGCAATTTTAGTCGTGGTCTCTCTTCGAGCAATGGTCTTTCCTCATTTCGGCGTCCACCATATCGGTCACCTCGATCGCCACGATCTCCGCGATCTCCACGATCGCCTCTGTCTCCACGATCGCCTCTGTCTCCACGATCGCCTCTGTCTCCACGA
>NW_022197846.1:1719375-1848609 GCF_009176525.2 Contarinia nasturtii | reverse complement strand
TGTCTCCACGATCGCCTCTGTCTCCACGATCGCCTCTGTCTCCACGACGTGGCGGCGGTGGTGAGTCCATTTTTGGACGATCTGAACGCCAATTGCCACCATTTTCTATTGGATTACGACGTCCAGTATCTTGTCCATTGTCTTGATTACGACCACGCCAATTGGTGTCACGATTTTCCGATGATGAACCGAAATTATCATAACGTCCACGATTACCGCTCGACCGGTTTTTCTCTTGTTCATTTGATACGTCAATGCGAATTTTACGATTTCTCAATTGTAAATCCGGTTGACTGACCGCTTCAATCAATCCCTCACGTTCGGCAAATTCAATATAACCGAAGCCACGCATTCGTCCGGTGTCGCCATCTTCACGGGGTAGCCGCACCGATACCACCTCAAAATTTGTTACTTGTTCAAAGTATTCCTGTATATCAGTTTCGTTCAGGTCATAAGATAAATTTGAAATATGCGCCAAAAATGGTGGATTTGTTGGAATCGTACTGTCATCAAGTACTCGTTGCGATCGTGGTGCGGTCGGTATGGAATAAGTTATGATTTTTGGAGGTGCATAATCATCGTCTTCACATTCATTTGCCCATGATAAACTTTTGGTCACTATGGATCCAGATGTGGCACCGCCATTTTCACTTAAGAAATCTTGTAAATTGAGGGTTTTTCCCTTTGCCTTTTTTCCTTTCTTGCCTATAATTTTTTTGGTTTTTTTTTTAAAGAGAAACGAAACAAAGAAGAAAATTCAGCAAAATACATTTAAAGCCATTTAAAACGTGTTCATTTCGAATTCATATACAAATTGAAATTCATTACAAAAACAAAGCAAAACAACAAAACACGCATCGTATGCGATTGGAAAAACAAAATAATCAACATAAAATGAAATAAATTCAATTCTATCTATGTCAATGGAATACAGAAAATAAGTTAAAAGTCCTTCATTGATGATTTAGTATCATGTTGCAGTGTTGTAACCTCACAAATTGTTGACTCAATTCACCGAAATTGAGACAAGCAACAAAAAAAAAATAAAATGGTTATTGTAACATTTGCCGTGAATTTTTTTGTATATACCCGTAAATTAAATGAATTGAACATAATTGTTTTGATTTTTTTTTATTTATGCGGTGCATTTTCAATCGAATGCAATTCATGTTTTTTTGCATCTCTTCTGCCGTAAGCTACATTAAATAGAATTCAGCCACGCGGTACATTAGTGATATGCTGCGTGACAAAACGCAGCTAATGTGCTTTATACACACTACAACCGAATAGGAGCGACAGAGAGATAGAGAGAGAGGGAGAGAGATATTGCCAAATGAAATAATTATCCGAAACTTATTCTCTTCATTTTTTTCTCGCAAAAAAACACTTTTTCACACTCAATCGATTTAAATTTCTACCTTTATCCATTGATTCTGATTTAATTCACTTGTTAAACAATGTTAAACACAATAAATGTTAAACTGCAATGTACTAAATCCAAATAAATAATATAGATTGAAACAAATTTTCTTGATAACTAACCTGACATCGCCATATTGAAGAAGTAAAATACCAACTGTTAAACGTCAAAATGAAGTCTTGTCGCAATAGTCATTAGTGGGCACGTGAACTCGCCCCGAGCTGCGGCGAAACATTTTACAGGTTTCGCTTTTTATGTACTTATCACATTCAAATGGATCTGTTAAAAGGTTTTTTTCTCCGCGATTTCATCACAGATTTATATATGGGCGAAAATGAAACAATTTGAATTTTCTACATTCTACGCAAATGTATTTTTGTTTATTTTATTGAACTTTTTATGAAATACTATAATGTTATATGGATGCTAAATAAATTTTTAAACTAAACACAATTATTTTTCTCTAACTTTAAAAAACACCATTTTATTTGAAAAACTTATTATGTTAAGGTTATTTCCATAGGATAGTACCAAAATTAAAAAAATAATGCAGAATTTGCTTAACTCAAAACTTATCGAATTTTATTGAAAAATTGAGAAATAAACTAAATTAGAATAGAAGTGATTAAATTTTCAATTAGAAATAATGCTTCTAATGTGCGTATGTTTTTTTGATGTAATTTTTGCTTATAATTTTTTTTAATGCTTTAAAAATATGTTTATAATTTAGATAAAATAATAATGTTTACACTTGATGAGATGGAATTCGCTTACTTTAAACTTAAATTATTATATCGATATCGATGACGATTTAATGCATCGCCAATTTGAGTAGACGATTTTTCCATTTTCCGATCTCAACATCCAGACGTTGATCATTCTTTTTGAGCTGTTCATTGATTGTCATTAACAGATCAAGCTCAAGGAAGAGAGTGTTCTCTTTGCCTTTTCGATTTAACCGTGATTTACGCGATGCTTCATTGTTCTTAATACGTTGTTCCAAACGCATTCGTTCGGTTGAATTGAGCCGTTTTAGTTGTGCTGGTGGAATAGTGGATGGTCCGGTCTTTGGTGGTCTTCCACGCGGCCGTTTTGGTTGGTATTCGGACACATCGGTACTATTTGATGTTGTACGACAACGTCGTGATTTTCGTTTCACTTGCGTATTTCTCCATGTTGTATCATTGGTGTCATCACTTTCATCATAGTCACTATTCGATTGTGCATTACTTTGAGGTGATGCAACTGGCGTTGGTAAAATTTGCTCATTTTTTGGAATCGTATTTTGTTTCATCTCGACCATGTTTTCAGTTTGTACCTGTTTGTGAAATTGAAAAAAAATCGAAAAAAAAAATTTAGAATTTTTTTGTTGTTGTAAAACACCTTAAAATTAGAACGTAAATTCAAAAAAATTCAAAAAAAAAATCAAAATTATTTACAAAATCCGAAAAATAACCGCGAAAAACAGTGTTAGTTGAAATTAATATCATCTGAATGTGTTGTCTACTCTGAACACAAATGTGAAATGAGCCGAACGCTCCGTACTACGAACTTTTATGTGTATTGTGTGTATGACTCGCGGACATCGATTCATGCTTGAACATGTAATATAACGTTAATATTGTGAAATTCGAAAATGACAATGCGTTTCACAGAAATTAAGGATGATTTCAACTTAAACTCATTGCATAACACAATCAAGTCACTTCAAACTGCATTCGGGCGACAGTATTTTATTTGCGATAAAGAAAAAAATGAAAAACCATCTACACTTACGTCATCTTTAACGATATAATCAATTAAATTAAAGCCGCCGTTTCTAGCGCCTTCCATCTCTAGAATTTCTTCTGTTAGTTGTGGTGTTGAAATAACACCGTTGTTATTAATCGGGATTGTTTCCTCTTCGATGATTGTGACATTTTTTGTTTTCGTGTCCAATTTTATTTTAAGTTTTAATTGTGGTCGATCAATTGCCCGTCTGGCCAATAGTTTTGCTGGCGCAACATGTTGCACAGGCACATTGATTGTGTTCATATTCATATCGGGCCCATTTATTATTTGTTCGCTTTCTTCGATCGGTTCACTTTTAATTTTTACATCACTATATTGTTGCATTGGCATCGGCATGGCGTTAAGTCGTCCAAGCATCATATCATTTCCTATTATTTTATTCGATGGTGTTTCATCGACGTCGATCACTATCGGTTCGTCGATAATATCTTGACAATTAAACATATCTTCAGAACATAAATTCATCTCAATTTCCTGGTGGAATCCCATTGGACCGGGATACAAAAAGTCTTGTGAGTTTTTCAACGGTTGATTTAGTGCGTCTTCGCTGATAAAATTGAACGATTTTTCATTGTTGTTATTAAAAAATTCGATGCTGCAATCGGCATCATCATTTGATGACACCGATTTCACTGAATCAGGCGGTGAATTTAAAGTTGATGGCAATAAAATAGCCGTATTATCATCAGCAAAGTAATCATCGTCTTTGCTCAAGTTAAAGTTAGCATTTGAAGAGTCAATCCATGTATTTATTTGCTGGTCATTTGTACCGAATGCTGGGTCTACACGAAAAAAAAAATCATTGAAACAAACACAATATTATTAGAAAATGTTGCTCAATTTCCAGAATACATTTAATCTATAAGAGCAACAAAATAGTGTTGTGCGTTGTTTGCTTTTCCAAGTGGTCGTCATTTCAAACATCAAAAAAGTCGAAAATAATCGAAAAATCAACCAGAAATTCTTATAAAAATATTGATAAAAACATTTTCAAGGCATTTTTATGCATATATCGATGGACATCATAGAGGATATGAGTGCAAGTGGCAAAAATATTGAATTTCACCATAATTTCATCATATTGTGAAATTCCCTATTTTAATCAAATTTTCGGAGATTTTGGTCATTTTTCGCGTTTTTTAAGTGAAAAACGTGTGCTCGATTCATTTTTTAATTGAAATAATCGATTTATTTTAAAATTATTTTCAATTTGGTGCCAAAAATCATATTTAATTCGCATTTCAGTTCAAGAGACTTCATATTGATGTTGAGCCCATGATAGTCGCCATATTTGTTTTCTCCTTCTTCTTTGTTCGATTGACATAGTGTTGAAGTTTTCATTACACACTTTGTGTATGTGTATGTGCATGAATTTCGTGTTTGAATTTTAAATCATATTTATCACACTTGTAATCACAGTTACAAATTTATTAATTAAAATCAAATCAATTTTGATCATTCGGTATGTTTGATAGACGATAACGGGGAAAAACAGATATATTTTTTTGGAAAAATGCATGGTTTTTATCATAAAATGTTTGTTTGTTTACTTTCGCGTTCAGTCGCGCTTGAACTGTTTGTTTTTAAACGCAATTTCAATTCATATGGAATTAAAGCTCATTTCATTGAGGTTGAAATCGAAAGAGAGACAGATATAGAAAGAAAGTGACAAGGAAAGACACATATAATGGTAATTTTGCCATAAAAATAACAATTAAATTTATGAGCTTACAATTTAGTGTTTGTATTGTTTAACTTCTTGCTTCTAGTTACTTCTTCTAAACATTCGATTTAAAATAGAACGGGAAAGTGTTGTTTGAAAATGTGTTGTTCATGGTAAAATATTACATTGGTCATTATTGGCATGTTCATTATTTCATGATTATTTATTTGGAAAAAAAATTGCAAAATTTTTTTATTGGAGTCGAGACGAATTGAATAACAATAAACATGTTCGTTGTTTATTCCATCTTCGGTTGGTTCTATGAATTCCTTTCCATATAAACACCATTAAATTAATAAATGTGTTTTTCTTATAATGTATCATGCGTATGAAAAACTTTAATGGTTCACATAATTGAACCGAAAAATTTAAATCAAAATATGAAACCTTAATGTTAGGGAAATAAATTTATTAAAAAAAAAAACATATTTGTTGGATAAAGACCTTTGGCCGTTGAATGATGTAGCCACCGATTCTCGTTCAGCATTTCGAACATTTTTTTGTTGTGTTTAATTGATGTATTAGAAAGTATTCCCTTTGTAAAATGAATCTTCAAAAATTACAAGCGTTCAATCTCAAATACGTCTTAACACAAGCACGGTCAACTCGTGAATAGTGTTCGCGTACGACGAAACGGCATATATATAGCGCGTCACGTTTCAATGTGTGCGTGTTATATGGCACGCATAAGTTGGTCATGTGTATGGGTGAACGAACAACCTGTGATATCTATTTGTCTTTGTTTTTCTCGTGCGATTGATACAAGAATTGAGAGCAGTAACTACAATAGGTGCACATTCACATTGCTTTGTGATTGAGATTTCATGTTGATTCATGTTTTTGGTTTTCAAAAAAAATTGCGATTCGATTTTTCTGCCGAATTTTCATGGAGTTTATTTTCGGAAGAAGTTGAGATTATTATTTTTTTTTAGCATTTCGACAATATTTATGAATGGCTCCTTGATAAAGACGATAATGATGACCCTTGCATAGCAATACAACGATTTGTTTGTTTTTTCTTATTCATTTTAAATGTAAGCAAACAATTTATGTTTGAAAATAAAAATTAAAACAGAAAAAAAACCACTCACCGATCACTGGTGTCATTAGTTCATCAAACCCAGTCATATTGTTTTGCATCATAGCATAATTGTGGTTGTCCAAAAACGAGTCCATCGTTTTCGTCATTGTTGTTGTTGATGATATTGTCTGCGGTATACTCAATGAATTTGCTTCCGATAAAAGTCGATCGGTTGACCACTTCGGAATATGATAAAATCCAATATTCGTTGCCGTTGGTGTTTGAGAAATTGTTTCGTCGAATAGATTGTCGTAGATGTTGTTCGATTGCGTTGTTCGATTTTCGAATAGCCCCTGATTTTGGGTACAATGCTGTGTTTTCGGTAAACATTTTGAACGGGACTATGTGTGTCGATAAAACAAAGAGGAGGAAAAAAAAAGAGAAAAATCCGCAATTAATATCTTGCTATGGTACGGTTTGAAAAAAATGATATTGAGTGCTTTGCATTCATATGTTCTAACTTATATAGCTGGTGGTTTTTTTATGATTTGATTTTAAAACTCTAAAAATTTACCGTTATAAAAATCATATTTTCTTTTTTAATAGAATTTTTATCGATTTGGTTTTTTCTGTATTTTTTTCTCTTTTAAACTGAAACTATTTTGTGGTCGCCGGTAAGCTGTAATCAATTATGTTGTTTTGTTGGCTGTTTTCGATTCTATCCAATTACACATGCAAGTGTTTTCCACGCTCGATATCAACGGCTCGTTGGCTCGTATTTATTTACATTTATTTCTTTATTAAAAAAATCATTTTCATCATTCGACTATGTTTGTTTCTATATATTGAGTTTCTAAAGAAAATCCCTTTCTCATAAAACAAAATGATATGATAAGAAATGTTTCTTTGGTTTAATTTGAAAAACACTGATATGTTCACACATTAAAAAAAAATGTTGTTACTCTGTCTGTTAAAAGGTCTATCACTGCTAAATTTGTCATTTATTTTTTGTATTGTTTGCACTACTCAAATATGTGATCCGATCTCTTTGGATGCAGTCAAATAATTGGGTTTATTTTATTAATATTTTGTTTTTTTTTTTGTGATGCAGAAACAAACAATCGTTAGAAAATTTTCTTGAATCTGATTTCTTCAAATCAATTTAAATGAAATGATAAGGAGAGAGAGAAAAAAAATCTGCTGGAAATAGACAATTTTGTTTTTTGTTCAAAAAAAATGTTTTTTTAAGTAGAAAAATGAGTTACATTAGAATTGGAACTTTATCAATCTCTTCTAGGGATGGAAACACAGAGATGTGGACAATTTTTAAAAAAATGTCGCCTTGGATTGATTTTGAACACTTAAATTAACCATTTAACAAAAATATAATACTTACAAATAATTCTCCGTTTAGTTCGTAGGTAATTGTAAAGCTTTCAAAAGCCAACAAAAAATAAGAAGTCGGGCTCTGTTGCCTCAACCTGTAAAAAACACACACACACAAAAAATCAAATAAACCGATTAACACTCGTTGCCAAGTTATAATTAAATAGTTTCGATAATTTAACCAAAGTAATAACTTTTTGTTTGTCGTTATTCGATCCGAATTATTTTTGTCGAGTGCTCTTGATCTTATCGGAAAGCGAAAAATTGATACGTACAAAGTGATGTGTGAATCACGAAACTCAAGTATATTCTATAAATTGATTCGAACGAATTGGCGAATAATCAACGAATGCTATTTGTATCGAAAAAAAAATCCAAAAAGCGGACTTTCCATAAAATTTACTTTCGGCCGAAATGCGAGTATGTACAAGCAAAATCATGTTTTAACATGTTTATTTCGTCTTCATTTTCTTCAACGTTAATATAAGTCTGCGATTTTGTGTACCCTACATACGCACATACACAAATCCCGCGTATATTCTCAATACGGAAAATAGATGGATAGAACTCGACAAATGCCTTTACAATGGCTTAACGCTTTGAATGGAGTGCGTGAGTGTGTTAGAGAGAGAGAGTGAGTGAATGGAGTAGGGGTCACATGATTATTCGTTGTGAAATTCATTGTTTTTCGCAATTTAACCAATTTTTCGATTTAAAATCCAATTATTTTTATTGACATTTATATTATTTAACATGAAAGAAATGAAAATCGATAAAAAAAAATCAAAAATTCGACGAAAATGATCGGAAAACCGATTGAAAACATGCGAAAATTAAAATAATCACACACACATACACAAATTTCGCGGATTTATTTTTCGATTCGATTTAAAAAAAAAAAAGAAAGATTAAAAAAATAGTTTTAATGCTTACGTACTTCGATCGCTTGTTAAAAACACAAAAAAAGCGCGGACAAAAAGCCTGTACGAAATTTGATTGAATTGGCGCCGGATGTATGCAGGGAAACCGATTGCCTTTTGTCGCTTATGAAATCACGCTTGAAAACGCTTGAAAAATTATACTTTTGTTCGAGTTTTTTTTGGTCGCAAAATTAACTTGTGTACCAAATCCACACTAAGTTCAAACAAAAATAGTTTTATTTTACTGGCTTGAGCACCGAACTGTTCAATTCAACAGTAAAAATCTGACTTAAACGAATGAATTTGTGTTGTAATTTTTTCGCCGCTTTTGCTCTTCAGTTGTGTTTTGTTCAACAAGTCCACATAGAAAATAGAGCCAATGCTGATATATGGCGTCATTTTGAGCCAATCACAAAGCGAGTTCGACATTACGTGTACGTAACGCGTAGTTGTATTGGTACTCTTTACACACAACGCACATCCACATTGTCTTGTTTGTTTATAAACTGCATAATCATATGTATGGTTGTTGTGTTGTATGTTCGCATACAGAATATTGCGATGAGTCATGTGCTTTCCGAGAATCGCTATGTTTCCCCCTCTATCTGTAAGATGTGACGTCAATTCAACAACATCGCGTTCACCGGTTAACACACTCTCATTCAAAGCACATCAAATTCGCTTTTTTCGCGTTCACTGTTTACCATATTCAAAAAAAAACCCAAAGCACTCCAACTTTCTTCGTGCTAAGTTTTATGTTCGCCTACTACTTTGGTCATTCCATCAATGCATTTTAACTTACCACTCATCGTTGTTCTCCACATATTTCTTGTCATTGTTGTATTGCCGCAAAAAATGTTTGAATGATTAAAATGCCAATGAAAGTTCGTTTTATTTTTTCGCAAACAAACACTTTGCAATTGACCGTACATTTGATGATTTTTACTAATTTCGTATTTCAGTTTATTAGCAATATACATTAAATCACAAATTTTACCACAAACAGACAATACAATACACAAAATCACTTTGATAACAACACAAATCACTGATGATACGATTTTCGATGGATATGAAATAATTTGTCCGACACAATGTTGCATAGTGTTTCGTTTGAAATGAATTTATTCGCTTTAATTTTTATACACAACTCTTGTGATGAATGATAATAGCTGAATTTGTTTTGAGTTTTCGAATTTGAATGGTCACCAAATATTGTTTTTGAATAACACTAAATGTTGCTATTATTATTTATTCTTTTGTTTGTTTGTTTGTTTTGATGAGTTTTTTTTTTGACGTTTTTTAAAGACACGTCAGTTATAAATACACTTCTCGTTTCGTTGTTGGGCGCTTCTTGATGCTCACTCTTTGTTTAAAATCCGTAAAATTTGAATGAAATAGAAAAAATTTCTATCGATAGAAATTTATAATAAGTGTTCAGTGAATGGATATTCCCAATTAGCCATTTATACCGATTATAATTGTAAAATGCAATTCAAAAATTATGTAAGTGTATAATTTACACAATGGACAAAAATTACAATGTTAACCGTTATGTTAAGAAAATTGAATGCAAAATTCTTAAAATTGTCGTCGAATTTTATCGCACTTTAAATAATAGCTTGTTTTATTATTATTCTTGTGATAACGAAAGGAGCTCGAATGAAATTCAATTGAAAAATAAACTTTTTGATCGCAGGTAATTCAAATAACTCTCAAGTATATAAGACGATTCTGTGTGCTGTGATAGTTTGTATAAGACTGCTAGCTGCGCGACTCTCATGTGATGTGCTTTGCTATTTTGGCTGATGCAATAGTTAGCACAGTTTCATCAAACACGTACATCTACAAAACTTTGAATGTCCAGAAGATTCGACATAAAGCATCTTATTTAACCAAAACATTTCGATGTGAAAATCATGCATTTTTTATATTTAAATGGGTTTTATGCTGCATCGCATAATTTTTTATTCAATAAATTGCATAAAAATCAACAAAAAACATGATAACATGATATGTGAGCGAATTCGAATGCAACGACATCTGTTGGCAACTTTTTAACTGGCAAAAAGTTTTCCAAACGACATTTCAAATGAATTTTAATATTTCGACGAAAAACTTTGAATTATTGCTGGAAAAAAATTCGGTTATTTTTTTATATATATAAAAAATAAAACAAAATCAATTTTTATTGAGAAAAAAATGCAAACTATGAGGATGAAATTCACTTGTGAGTTTCTATTCGCACCATATAAAGCTCGATCAATTATACCAACATGGAAGTATTTAATGGAAAGCCGAATTCTTTGTCTTGGGAATAAGATTCAAGAACTTACAACAAAAAAAAATGTGTGTATGTATGTTCTCTTTGTTGTTTTCATATGGTCGATTGTAAACAAAATCGAACTTGGTATTCTGTCAAAAAAATGCATTGAGAATTCTCACCATTAATGAATGTTGAATTTTATGCTGTATATGCATAAATCGCGAAGGAATCGAACGATCATTTATGTGAACGTAAGAAGGTTTTCGTCATCGTTCATTCAATTTTTTAATGACTCGACACTTTTTTGTCATTATGGATACGTAATCACGTTTAGAATTGATCTAAGAATATTGATGAAAAGAAGAATTTCTAAACAGAACTGGTTTATTGTTCAAGTGGACACGCACAACAGGTCGGTATATATCATCGATCGTCAATGTTAATTAAAACAAACAAAATTTCTTTTCACCGGCCAAGGCGGTTTTCAGCTAAAAAAATTGTGGATTTTATAGTTTTACGCAAGTTCTTTGATGATCGACAAATATCAAACACAAACAAAAGTTACCATATATATAGAATTTTTATTACATATTTCTTTCATTCGACAAATCTGAACATTCGTTCAGATCTGAACATTAGCTCTTGTGGTGAAAAATTAGAATTTTTAGAGAAAAAAAAGCCGAAAATATAAGCAAATTTTATTCAATTGTGTAGATCTGATTTACAAATTATTGGTTTCCATTCAAATTCATCTCCGGCGCCGCATCATTATAATTGCAAATATATTCGTACCGAAGTGATCTTTTAATGTTGTAGAACCTCTTGCTTGTGTGCTTTCACATACATGCAACCGATGATAAAACTTGGCCGATGAATAATTGAATTTAAAATAACAAAAGATTCCGATCCAATCGCATAGATTTAACCAAATACCTTGATCAGTTTATTCGGTGTGTAGTTGATGAACATATTGCTGTGAAATTTCTGGAAAATCAAACCAAAAATGCATAGATCACGACTGAGTCTTTTGAATGGTCACAGATTGTTCACCAAATTGAAACTAGTTCGCCAGTTTGCCACAGTAATTGAACAAAGGGTATGTAAAAGATAAAATTGATGGGAATTTATTATAAAAAGTCGTCATAATTTGGCAGGCTGGAACATCATTAAAATTGGACGCAGAATGGGAAACAGCTATACCATACAGCAGTATACCGGGTCCAAGTAAATATGCCTTAATTCGTGGTTTTGCTCCTGGAGGTAAGATTTCCATATTCCGAAAAGTAATTGAAAATGTCGCCATTAAAACTTTTTTTTTTGAATCAATTTTCAGGAAAGTATCATGATTTGCCGATCGTTGATATGCATCGTGCGATGCGAAATGATTTCGGTGATGTCGTTCGAATTCCGGGCTTATTGGGCCGGGCCGACACACTGATCACATTCGATCCGAGCATTTTCGAAAAAGTGTTCCGCACTGAAGGCCAGTTCCCCCGGCGTCGTGGATTGGAAACATTTATTTATTATCGAAAAAAAGTGCGACCCGAAGTGTTCGGTGATACCGGCGGTTTGTTGAGTGAACATGGTGAAAGATGGTTGGATGTACGATCAAAAGTGAATCCGGTTATGTTGCAGCCAAAAATCGTTAAAATGTATGTGGAGAAAGTGGATCAGATTGCAACTGAATTTTTGGAGAAAATGAAAACGATGCGCAATACAGAAACAATGGAAATGCCATCAAACTTTGGACATGAATTGAATTGTTGGGCACTTGAATCGATCGGTGTTATTGCACTCGACGAACGATTGGGCATTTTACATAATGCACAACATGTTCACGGTCAAACAATCATCAACGTATGTAGTTTACCTTCTTCACTTTTACACCCGCTTACATAATTTGATTGCATTTATTTTCTCTTTTTTTTTAGAGTGTAAAAGATTTTTTCATTCTTGCCTATGAACTGGATGTGGCACTTTCATTTTGGAAATTTTATAAAACACCCAAATTCTATAAGCTGATGAATGTGTTTGATCAAATGACCGAAACGATAATGCATTACGTTGATAAAGCTGTGAAACGACTTGACACCATTGATCAAACAAAAAGTGATGCAAGCGATCGTAGTGTTTTGGAGAAATTGTTGTTGATTGATCGACGAATTGCAATGGTTATGGCTTTTGATATGATTTTGGCTGGCGTTGACACCGTACGTAACGAGATTTGCATTCAAACAAATTGGAAAATTAATCGATGATTTTTTGTTTGCTTCAAAATTGATTTTTTTCTTGTTTGGTTTTGTAGACTTCAGCGGCGTTGGTCAGTTGTTTGTATCATTTGGCCCAAAATCCCGATAAGCAAATTAAACTACGGGAAGAGGTGTGCAAATCATTACCATTGAAATCGTCAAAGTTGACCACAGACAGCCTGAACAGTATGCCATACATGAGAGCTGTATTGAAAGAGGCGCTCCGTATAAGTCCGGTGTTGGCTGGTAATGCTCGTCAAACAGGCCGCGATATTGTATTGAATGGCTACCAAGTGCCAGAAGGTGTAAGTGAGAGATCGATTTCCATATATATATTTTTTTGGTTTTTTTTTTCTGTCGGACTTTTAGACTGAAGTAGCCATGGCCACGGTGGTTTTGCAAAATGATCCCGAATATTGTCCAAAAACCGATGCATTTATTCCAGAGCGTTGGATTAAAGGAGATCCCCTATATGATGATTCAAAAATGCATGGCAATAATTCATTCGTTTATTTGCCATTTGGTTTTGGTCCACGGTCATGTATCGGACGACGATTTGCTGAAATGGAAATTTTCATAATGCTTTCAAGGTTTACACAGAAATTTTGCAAGAAAACGGAAATCAAAGTCTTTAATTAATAAACTTCCGTTGAACATTTTTTTTTTTGCAGAATCATTCGTGAGTTTAATGTTGAGTACCACTATGGGCCATTGAAATATAAGACGAGTATCATTTTGTCACCAGATGAAGATTTAAAATTCAAATTGACCGATACAAAGCATTAAATGATTGTATTTCCAATGTCCGCAGCTTAACGAATTGTTCAGTGTGTATTTCTTTTGTTTTTCCTCTCTCTCGCATTAATAAATAACATTTATACGCACAAATACTTAAGTATGCATTGAAGAGTAACTCGTTTTGTTTGTTTCCTATTTGTACACACATTATATATGAGCCAAATTTCAACAGCATTCCAGAGAATCCATAGAAAAGTAAAAGAGAAGAAAAAAATAAGTTGTTTTTATGTACATGTCGTTTGCATATGTTTTGTTCATTAGACAAACAGCAGCAGCAGCGAAGACACGCCGTAAGTAGAGCAGTGGAAAGTACGTTTGACACCGTATTGCTAAGGTACTTGGTGTTTCGGTACTTTTCATTCATACATTTGTGATTGACATAAATTCGCTCTATCTCTCTCTCTTTCTCTATTTTTTGACGTTTGTTCATTTATTTAAGGATGGTAAATGTCATAGTGTTCATATCATTGCTCCGAAATTTAGTTTGAAGCAATTTATATCTATTTAAAACTGAACATTTGACTCAGTGTGTCAAAGTAGAACCATATTTTTTTTATATAGCATGATTAAATCATGAACATTGTATTAAGTTTAAATTTATATTAAATTCCAAATGCCATTAATATTATTTTTTATATAATGCTTTGCGTTATATAAGAACAAAAAATAATTTAGTAGCAGCAGATAAAAGAGGGAGAGACAGGGAGAGAGAGAGAGAGAGTGAGTGTGGAAACACATAGAGTGAGCTGAATGTGGTTGTTGGAAGCAAAGTATGTTGCCACTTTATTAATTTAGTAATTAAATAGATAAAGTTAAAATAAAATGGATGGAAATAATGCTAAAAACATCGACAAAAGTATCGATTGGATATTCCATAAATTACGAAGGCCAACATTTATGTGGCATTTGGCTAGCAGCATTACCATAGCCACGGTCGGATTTTTGAGCAAGGTTATCACGGGTAAGTTGAGAAAGAGAAACAAAAAACATTTTTCAGTGTAAGATTTCAAATGTTGAATTGGCGGCTATTTTTTTTTTTCGTTATCAAAACTGAAATGTGTTAAACGTGAACATTTATGATACGATTATAAACAAAACGACAACTTTTTTTTTACAGCTTGGCTGAATCGTGCTCGAATATACAATAACGAGATACTCGCTTCGATTATCGATACAAAACCAGAGCATATACCGTTGTTAACTTTATCTAATCATCATTCGTGCTTTGATGATCCTGGTATTTGGGGTAAATGCATTGACGTCACTTACATTACTCTCTTCTCTTTTTTTGTCAAAACGTGCGCGTGTTAATTGACTGATTTTGGTTTGTTTACATTTTACAGGAATCTTACCAATTCGACATAATTGCAATTTTCGGAAAATCAGGTGGTCGTTAGCTGCTCACGACATATGCTTTACCAAGAGATATCATTCTTACTTTTTTATGACCGGTATGTAAAATATCATGTGGCGTTTTCTTTTTCGTTAACATTGCCATGGGGTTGATTTTGCATTGATGACTAAAAATAGTATATGGGTCGCAAATATATAATTACGTGTGTTTTTTTTTGCTGCATTTCATTCGATCGTGAGAGCATGCATTGCATTGTCTTGATTTATTTGCAAATTTATATTACTTCACCTTATTTCGTATTAATATCGCGTGGTAAAAGTGAGAATATTTTATGAAGAACATAATTTTGAAAATGCGAAAAACATTTCCAGTTCCGAAAGACTTGTGACGAAGACAATTTCCTTGAGTCGATGTCATTTAAATAACACAAAACAATATTCGACCCAGTTTTTTTCAATTTTTTTTTTTGCTCAAATATTGTTTGCTTTGATTTTTTATGAACTGTCCCACCTTTAAAGTAGCATTTGATATTGTTTTCGTTACGAAGTGTGCTAATCGGATTGCATTTTTTTGTCTCTTTTCAGGCAAATGTATTCCAGTAATACGTGGTGGTGGTGTTTATCAAAAAGCGGTTGATTTGTGCATAGAAAAGCTTGCCATCGGCGATTGGGTTCATGTATTTCCCGAAGGAAAAGTGAATATGACCAAAGAGAATCTGCGATTCAAATGGGGTGTTGGACGAATGATTTACGAATCACCAGTTATACCAATTATCGTACCAATTTGGCACGAGGGCATGGACACTGTTTTACCGAATTATCCGCCTTATATATTAAAATTTGGGAAAAAAATTACGATTAACGTGGGTCAACCGATAAATATTAGTGATTTAGTTAATAGCCTAAGATCGAAAAATACACCAGAGCCAATTGCAAGAAAGATTATTACCGATCGATTGCAAGAGGAAATGAACGTAAGAAGAACCATTGAATTGCCGATTTCAAATTTACTAACTGTGTCCAAATCTCTCTCTCTATTTCAGATTCTCAGGCAATCAACTGAAAAATTACATGCTGTGTAGCATTATCGGTATATCCAAAATGATAAAAGAACAAAAAAAAAAGTTTATGGGGATTTATTATTAAAAAGAGTAAAGTTTATCCGTTTGAAGTATCATACATAGGTTCAACAAATTGTTTTCAAATTGTTTAGCAAATAATGAATATTCTGGAATTTATACATTTCAAATCGAAATCTTTTTAAAACATTTGAAATAAAAGCAATAATTTCATGGAATTATTTATCCAATACACTTTCTCTCTCTCTCTATCTCTCTCTCTCTCTTTTTCTCTTTTATTTAATGCATTTCATTTTACTATAGTTATAAACATAATTATTTTCGATAAATCTTTTTATTTCTGTGATTTTACAACATTAAATTCAATGAACGAACAAAAAAAAAATTACATGAAAATGAAATAATATCAAGCGAGACTAACTAATAACAAAAGAAGAAGATAGTAATGGCAAAAGCTTAAATTTTGCTTCGATGAAAAATTGTTCGAATAAACAAGATTATGTATGATAAAAGTGTTTATTTTTTAAAAATAATAATGCATTGTGCGCGCGCCATTCCAAAAAAAAAAAAAATAAAAACCATTTTACATATTTATTATATTTATTCGGTTTCTTCTTCACTTTCGTATTTTGAACTTTCCGCTTCGTTGGATGCAACCGATTGTGCATCATCGTCAGTGACGTCCACCGTTTCATGGTTGATAACAACATCATCTTCATTTTCAATATCGTCATTATCAGCATATTTTGAACTTTGTGGACCTTCACTTATTTCATCGGCCACTGAGTGACCACTTTCACTGGCCGCCTCTTCCTCTTGTTGTTTGCGTGCTTCGGCTTCCTGTTGTCTTGCAAGTTCTATTTATAAACATACGGTGTCAATAATTCAATTTTGAAACATACAATCCATCCAGAGAAATCGTTATCTTCGGTTACCTGCAAGTTCAGCAGCTTGTCTCGCTATTTCGGCCTCCTGTTCTTGTTGAGCGATCTCTTCCAATTCAGCTAATCTTGCCATTTCGATTTCACGTTGTTTTTGCTCTTGTTGACGACGCTCTTCTTCGGCAAGTCTTTCTGCACGAAGTTGCTCTTCATCGACTTCGCTTTCGGAGAGTGGCTCGTCATGGGCACTAATTTTCAACGTAAATAGGTCAGGATCGTCAAATTAATGTGTTTTTATGAAGAGAAATAAAACTGAACTTACATTGAGTCATCTGCAGCGGACGGTTCGGCTTCGGAGTGTTCGTCATGTGAAGGTTCTTCTGGAGCGGATTCTATGAATTGACCGTGTTCAATAACATTCTAAATTGGAAGCAAAATCGTTAACATACCTTCGGCTTGTCTGGCGAGTTCGGCTTGTCTCTCACGTTCTTCAGCTTCGATTCTTTCTTGTTCCTCCTTTGCTTCTTGTTCTTTGCGTTGACGTTCAAGCTCTGCATAAAATTCGGGTATATTTATTGCAATTGTTAAATCGGTATGTGTTACTGTCGAAACTTACCGGCCTGTCTCTCAAGCTCAGCTTGTCTCTCTAGTTCGGCTTGTCTTTCGATTTCAGCCTGTCGTTCCCGTTCAGCTTCTTCAGCAGCAATTCTTGCCAATTCCATTTTTTTGGCTTCTTCTTCGGCTTTTTGTCTCTTCAATTCTATGAATTTTACAATAATTTTGAATGTTTATTGATTCATTTCTACTAATTTTGTTGCCACACTTACCAGCCTTTCTATTGAGTTCAGCCTGACGCTGACGTTCTGCTTCCTCTTCAGCAGCGATTCTCTGTTGTTCAAGCTGACGAGCTTCTTCTTCTTCTTCAGCCTTCTTACGTTCTGCATTTTTGACAAAAAACAAAAACTCATCATTCAGTTTTTTTGAAAAAAAGTGAAAAAAATGTTCTTTTTCAAATACCAGCAGCTTCTTTGCGTGCACGTTCGGCTTCCTGACGTTGTTGTTCCTTCAAACGTTCAGCTTCTTCTTCTTCAATTTGCTTTTGTTTTTCTGATTTTTTCGCCTTGACTGGTCTATAAAGGATCATCGAAATAAAAAAAAAAATTATTTCATGATTTGATTTGAATAGAATGCAATCGAAACATACTCATCCTGTAATTTGGATGCGAATTCACTCTTTCTCTTGGCAAAGGCATCTTCATCGAATGTCTCCTCGGCCAGCGCTTGTAGTCGTTGTGCGCGCAATGCTTGTTTGTCTCTCATTTCATCATCTAATTCATCATCGTTGCCCTTGGGTTGTGAAAATTTGCGTGAAGGTCTCAATGGATCTAATTTAGCTAAAGGTTGAAAATCAAACGAAGATGAAATTTAAACTTACCCAATGTAACTATGTAAAATTGGCTATTTTGTGTGTATGTGTGTGTGTTTGTGTGGGTGTGTGTGTTTATTTTATATGTTTGTATAGCTTTTGTACAATAATTTTTTTATATAAATATATTTAGCATTCACATTCAATCAAAACACAGACGGCAAATAAAAATATGTAATTAAAACAAATTCTCATCATTCTTGGTTTCTTTAGAATGCCATCGACAAATTCTTTGAATAAAAAGAACTTTTTTTTTATTTTATTAGTGATTCAAAATTTATGTACATCAAATCAATTATTTTCATTTATTATTTGTTGCATATGTACAAAGACAGGTTTATATTACTTTTAGTGTATAGCAAAAGAAACGGAAAAATTAAGAAAAAAAAAAAAAACAGAAAAAATGAAATAAAATCGTATTTTTTTGTTGTGCTTGTTTTGTTTTTTTAATTATTGCATATGTTGGTTTTCGGTTTACTTTGTTTCATTTCATTCTCTATATATTGGGTTCGGTCGTACATTATTGGTTTGCATCATAATAAATTCATCATCATCAGCATATGATTGATTTTCAACAGGTTGCATAAATAGACATAAAAAGTTAAAAAGGAACAAACAGCAACAACAAAAAGGAGAAACACAAATGTAAATAGGTATTGAATGTGTAACACAATTTCTTTTCGCTTTTTTTATATATATATAACATCGACGATCGCGATTCCATTGTTGCGCCCTTGTCCTGTGCTGGCGCCTTTAAGCTCTACGAACATTCAGCTTAAAGATAAGAAAGAACGTTTAAACAATAAATTAAAAATTTTGGAACACAAGCATCGAACAAAATTATAAAGAAAACAACAACGTAACGAAAAAAAACAAAAAAAAAATAAAAAAAAAAAAAAAAAAAAAACATGACACAAATACGGTGGACAGGATGGCAAATTCTACTGTTATTATAGTTTTTAAACAAAATAACATTAATTTTTTCTCTCTCCATTTAACAAATTCAAAATCTACATCGAATCAACAAAAAAAAAATAATAAAATTGTGACAACAGACAAGAAGTATTAAAGAATAACAGTGATATGGAGAGATAGAGAGATAAAGTGACAGAAAGAGCTTTTCTGATGATTTGCGTAGTGTGTTTTCTTTTAAATACGTAGAATATACCTACATGATTCTAAAGTTTTAAGGAGAGGTGTTTCCTGGTTTTCAGCGGCGGCCTTACGATTTTTCAGGTAATAGGATAAAAGATTTACATCGTTGCGTACTTTATCATCATCATAAGCCGTTGTTGCTCTTCGCGTATTGTAAGCTTTGTTTCCGACTATGCGAACCGATGCTAAGTGGCTTTTCCCTATTTTTTTCATTTCAGGGTTTTTTTTTTATTTCGAGTGGGTTTTTGATAGGATTGATTGTGTTTAATATGTTTGTTCAGTTGAAAGCAGTTGATTGATAATCGATGAGGAGGGCGTTTGGTTGGTTTGTTGTTTTGTTCAGTCAAAATGTCCAGCGCATATCCATAATTTGCGATTTGGTTTATTTTTTTTGGTTTGTGTTTCGTTCACAAATTTCGGAAACAGTACATAATAATATAATGTATACAATATTAATCAAAAACAGATCAGAATTCAATTCTTATTCACGATACAAATCAATGTATGTCAGATTTTAAGATGTTCAGAGGTAAGAAGATGTCGTTGACTTTTCAAAGTAAAAAAAAAATAATAGTGTTTCATTCAGCGCAAGTTATCGTGCATTTTCGTCAACACCCGAAAATGGTTAGTGATGAAAAACAGGCATACGAGATTGTATTATTAGTTAGAAAGAAGAAAATGATTAGTTACACATTCAAAATGATTCAATATAGTTTATGTTTGGTGTATGTGTGTGAATGATGAAAATAATGTTTAAATCGTGATGTAAGTTATGTGACATTATGTACAAATCTATTTAACGCATTATGTAGATACATTGTTGCAATGAAACGAAATTAAATGAACATGTGTGTAGCACATTAAAATGCATTCACTTCATTTAACATTTTCATTTTGGTTGCGTTACAATGTTAATGAGTCTGAACTGAAACGAAATGAGCATTTTTCTTTCTCTCTTTGATAATTTGCTAAAATTCTAAAATGACATACCGATGTACTTGTTTGGATTCCACGATTCGAGGCCGTTGTAAGTGGTGCTCTTTAATGGTGCAACGAGATGAGCCACAAATGAGTCGGGACCATAACGCTTTTCATACCTATGTAACATAAACATTGTTTTTTATCCCGCGTGCAAAATGCGATTTCGTGCAAATACTCACTTGGCCGTGTAAGATGAGACGGGCAAACAGCTTTGAGCGCGGTCAACACGTTGATGAATTTTACGAATCAAAGTGTTTGCATCATTGCGAATTGTTTTGGTGGCATCATCAAAAGCCTGTCGTCCATAAAAAATAACGAAATAAATCAAAAACTTAATCACAATCGAAAATCGAAATGATTCTTCTTTTCACACAAAAAAAAAAAAAACATTTAATACATACGAATGAGTCACATTTTAGAATAAAAATCGAATCAAATGATTTGAGCCACCAATAGCTTTTTGTATATAACTTACACGCACTGAGTCCGAATTCAAATAGCTATCGGTGTATAAATGACCAGGACGGGATCGGATCTTGTTTTCAATACGTTTGTACTCCTTTTCGAAGATACTGGGTCTCGTACGGATACTGTACGTGGTACGAGTTGGTGATGTTGAGATACGTGTTGTGTAAGAGCGAACTGGGTATGATTCGAGAAAATTCGTTTTTGATATTAACGGCAAACTATTATTTTTCTATGCTACACTTAAATAAATTCATTCGACCATCACATTCAATCCATTTGTGGAATGAAAACTGATGCTTTTCGATCCATATTTAAAGTCTTTAATTTGCAGAAAAATGCGAATTTATTTGGCTTTCAAAATAATTGCTCGCTATCAATAATACGGAAAATTGTGTATGTGAAAGAGTGAGAGTGTGTGTGTGTGTGTGTGTGTGTACAAACCGTAATTGGCTGGTGATGTCAAAACAGCGATTGGTGTTATTGGGAAACGAGCTGGAGTTGAATAACGAACAGGAGTCGAGTAACGCATTGGTGTTACGGCTCTGAACGTTGGGACTGAAACAATACGCGTTATTGTTCTGGCTGGTGTTACAGATGAACGTGATACAGATGATCGTGTTCCGGTTACAAGACGTTTGTGTGCAACATAAGGAATTGTTCGGTGACGTACAACGGGATAGGTTGAATATATTGGATAGGTTGTGAAACTGTGTACCTGTATATATGTTGTTTTTTTTTTGATGAAAACACAAATGGATCAAAGAGAGAGATAGAGAGAGTCAGAGACACAGACAGAGGCAAAGATGATGTAAGAATACAATGATTGACAACACATGGATATGATACATTAAATGGGTGAAAACATCGCATTTTCGACTGCTATGATGAACATGACGAAAAAAAGCTCCGTTAAGGAGATAAATACTCGGTTTTCTTGAATTAAACATACCTTTTTGACGATAGAAGGAACACTGATGACGCGTGACTGTAATGGAAACAACAAAATCGTTCGATCAAAATTTTTGGCCAAATTAACAATTTTTTTTTTTTACAAAACACATTTATTACACTTGCAAAAGACAAGACCGACCCAGTTTCGGTTTCGACCAAAACACAGTCAGTCTTTTATGAGTGTAATTTGTCGCATTTCAATTGATTTTTTTAGAGAAAGATATGTACATTTTCGAACAGATGCAACAAATAATATCAAGTTATAAAAATTATAACGACTCAAACATTTTGAATGGCATTAATAAATGGTCAAAAAGCATTATAACGAAATTAAAAAAAAAAACACGTAGGTAAGTACTTTTCAAAGTGAAATGTCAATGTTCATCTGAAAAGTTCGTGATTTGCAGTAAAGCTGGAATTGATTTCGCTGCGTGTAGGAAACCATTGAAAAAAATGGAAACTCGGTGGTTCGAAAAAGAGATTTTGGTGGGTAGGACGGATTTGTGTGGTGTGTGTGTGTGTCAAAAAATGCGATTTGTGTGTGTGTGCGTGTGTATGCAAAAGAAGAGAAACAACAAAAGAAACACAAAGAAAACACAACAATATTTTTTCTTGATGTAAATTGATTTGAGCATTCGAAATAATTTCCTTTTTATTGAATAAAATGTATATAGCAAATAGTACAAATTTAGCCAAACAAAATTTCTTTTCTTCGCCTTATGTACAGACATTGTTTTCTTTTTTTTTTAAAAATGCAATTTTGTTCCAGCCTAAAATTTCTTTTTATTACATCAAACTCTAACAACGAATGATTACTGGCACATGTTTACGGTTCCTAAATTAAGCAATTTTCAAAGCATTTCATTTGCGTCTGCTAAAACTGATATAAAACTCTAGAGTGAAAAAAAGCCGAAATAGAATTGGTGTGACATTTTCATAGATTTTTTTTTGTTTTTTTTTTTTTAGTATTTTGGATCATTTTGTGTAGAAGTGGTCTACGACAATTTCGATCGGTGCCACATCTAATTGGCTATGAATTTAGACGCGGTATGAATAATGACGATAAGTAGTGCCATGAGGCAAACGTCCTGAGGTGGTTGAAGAGTAACTGTAGTCACCAGGACGCGAGCCAGTTGATGATGTACGGTCAGTTGAATAGTTGTAACCGCCTGGGCCTGAAGCACTTTTGCGCTCAGTGGTTGATGAATAGGTTGATCTTTCTGGACGACCGTATGGATTATTTGAATCGCGCACGGATGACGATGACGAAGAGTATGAATAAGAATATTGTTGTTCAGCTGTACGTGGACGGGTCGCGTCTGATACGCTATAGTAACGTGGAGTCTGTAAACAATTATACATATATTTTACAATGCAATTTAAGAGTGTTTGCTTATAACCGGGCAAGTGTACTGGCTACTGATCACCATGATTTTAATCTAAGATTGTTTTTGTTTTGTTTTTTTTTCTAGTTTTTCATCATTTCGATAAATATAGAATCGAACACAAAAAATAAATTGAATGTTGTGCTGTTTTTTTGAATCAATTTTGCATTTCGTTTGCATTCACAATCATATCTTTGAATGTATGCTTGTATGAGATTGATGGAAATTTGATTTCTAATTTCTACAGAAGCGATTATTTCGTATTTGAAGAAGAAGAATGATTTGGAACAGCAAAATGGAAAGATCGGGGATAATCATCGAATTGAAAATGAGTGGCGAAGTCATAATTCATTCGAGAATTATGTTTTCATACAACAAACGCAATGAAACACATCGTCAGGATCAATTCACACTGTGCTTGTTTCTCTGTGTGTGTTTATGTGTCTACTTTATATAATTTTTTGCAACGTGAAGGAAATTCAACTTCGATAAATTATAATCATGGTACTTTGTTTTGGTTTTTTAAGTTAAGCGAAATTCTACAAATCATCAGAAAATGCATTGTTAAATTGAATTATTATTAATTGCTCGTGTGTAAGATATATTATATCTGTGGGGAAGATAAGTATGAAAACAAATTATGTAGCGATTTGTTGTCAGAAAAAAAATAAATGTGTAAATGTCTTATGGGAAGTTGAATGATTCAAATTAGTAGAGGTGAGAAATGGAAAAGACCAGAAAATTTAGGAGAAATCTACCTATTGCACTTCAACAACACTATCTACATTGATTACCTGTGCAAAGCTACAATTAATCGACCTGTTTTCTCTTTAGTTTTTCACAATTTGCTGCAGTTTATATTGCTGGAAAATCGATTTTAAGATATGGCAATTTCGCCGAAATTTCGCGAGAAACGATTTAAAAAAAAAACTCTTTCGTCTATGACATAAACAAATCATCTCATGTTTAATTTCGCAGTAGAATTTCGATCAAAATTCCCCGTTTATAATGGGCTTGTTTTTTTTAGAATCAAAAGATCAAAGACAGGCAATAATTAATATGGATATGGGGGTTGGAAAATCAACAACAAAAACGTTTTTTTATGTCTTGTTTAGTTTCACATTTGTAATTCGATTTTTTTATATGTCTGAATGTACATGTTGGTACTTCGTATAAAGTTATGCTAAAAAAGTGTGTGTTTGTGTTTGGTGTTTATGTGATCGTGGATATTAATATTTTGTGGGTTGAGGTGTTTATTTGTGGTTGTATTTGGATGGCTCGTAAAAGAAAACTTGTCGGTGGGGATCTTTGACGGCAGCAGTATTGTGCAAACGTGGTAACACTTTGTCCATGGAAAATTTATCGGTTATTAAGGCAGCACTGCCCCCACCTTCACGGATATCTGCATTGCGCCGTACTTCACCAAGTACACGATTCCGAGTTGCATCACGTGCCGAAATATATGGATGAATTGGACGATCGAGGATTTCTTGATTTGGTTTGATTCCTTCGCGATTAATTCGATCCAAAATCGACACTTTTTCTTCGCATCGTGGTTTTCGCTTTCCGAATGCGGTTATCGGATCGGCAATAAGGCTTGGCCGTGGAACAAATGGCACTTTTTCCCAATCTACTTCACGTCTCTGTAATTAGATGCAAACAGGGAAGAGAGAGAGAGAGAGAGAGAGAGAATGGTCCGGAATCGATCATCGGTCAATTTTTTTTGTTCATTTTGAGAATGATTTTGATATTTTTGATTTTTTTTTGTGTGAGGCAAACTGGTGTGCATCTGTCTCTATATTGCCAAGCTTCAAGCCGTGAAAGCTGCCATACTCGGTTATTTTGTTTGTTTGTTGTTGTTTTTATTATTGGAATAATGTATGTATAGGGTTGTGTGTGACAACGATCATTACAGTTGTTGAAACGGCTCAAATTCCAAACCAATTACGATCTACTATTCATAAACGACATTTTTTGTTTTTGTGTGTTTTTTTTTGTGTCGTCTATGACTGATTGCATTGGCATCGTGTACTTCATTTATTATTTCGATGAAAAGAAAAACACTTTGACAAAACATTTCTCTTTTTTTTTTCGTTTTGTGTGTGCCATGTTGAAAAATAAAACTCATCTATAAATGCTGTCATGTATTTTTGAAATTTGCTACACTAGGAATTAGCTAAATTTGTAACCTCCTTCACATAAAAGAAACAGTTTTCAATTCGAACCGCGAAAATCACACGAAATGGCCCAACTCTCAATCATTTTTCACAGACAAACTTATACATAATTATTTCGCTTTTTAGCACAGCATTTTTATGTGTTAAATTATATAGAAATGTTTGGTGTTTTGTTTGTGTGAATAAGCTTCAATCAAAAAAAAAAAAAATCTCGATTTTATTGTGTATGTGTGTATAATTTCTGTTTTGGTGTGTAAATGTTGCAAATGAAGCAAAAAAATAATTTTCGGTTTCTTAGTGTCAATTTTGTGTTTTGCAAGTTAGTCTTCGAACGATCTATAGTTAGTTAAATGTTGTACGAATTATGATGTCGCAGTAAAAAAAGAGGATTTTCATGTCGGCAGCATTTGTTGTTTAATTTCAAAAATGACCTCTAATATTCAGAAAATGAAATCATTGCCAATTGAAACTAAAAGAGAGATAGAGAGAGAGAGAGAGAAAAGCAAACGACATCCCGAGATTCGTTCCATTTTATTTTCTATTTTGAATGCTTTCCAAATACAAGCTTTAATGAGCAATAAATTGTGACGATGATTCTGTGATAGCAAATATGTGTGGATTCATAGAAAAAGTTTCGCCTCTCAGCTATTTTTAGGCTATACATATATATTATGGCAAAACTGAAACTTGAACGACATCAGATCAGAAAATGAGAATTTCCACATTGAAAATAAGAAGAGGCGTTAGTTGCTGCTATTATTAAACCTGGCATTTTCATAAGCAAAATGTGCACACACACACACACACACACAAAAATAATACACACTGAAACCGACCATTAAAAATTTAGAAGAATAAGAGCTGCAAAAAATGCCATGATTCATCCGAGAATGAATCGAAAGAGAGAGAGGGAGAGAGAAAGAGATGAAGAGAGAAAAGTGGATTTCTCGTCGTAAATATAAATAGTATGTATTCCACACACGATTTATTGAAAATACCACATAATATTGGTCGTCCGAATTGGGTCTCGGGAATATTTGATATATTCGGATTTGTGTTTGAGTGTATGTTCTGTAATAAGTTATGATATGTTATGTACGTCATAATCTAATGCTATTCAAAAGAACTTTTAAATCAAAAACAAACGCTCCGCCCAAGCATAGATTTTTCAAAATATACATATTTCTATCGCCAAATGACTAACTAAAAGGTAAAGCGAGAAAACTTGATAAAATTGAGAATGAAAACATTTTCAACTATCGAACCAGTAATCAGACGAATTCCAATAAACGAATTAGTTGATCTAAAGTGTCTTTAATTAATTGTTTAAAATTACTTTAGCATGACTGTTAAGAATCTGTCGACTTGAATCTAACAATAACAAATAATACCAATTCCATTGTTAAGTTCCATTAAGTTGGTTTTAAACAATAAAAAAGCAAACTAATATATAATTAGTGACATTGAGTCTAAGGATGAAAGATAAAAGAAAAACCAACACACACACACGCCATCGATTTAGTAGTCCGTTAGCATTGTATGACATTCCGATTCATAATTTACGAAAATGCACAAAATAATGAATAAATATAAAAGGGTAGAGTTCTTTGTAAGATTCTTACCGTCACCGAGTATGACGACACATTTGGCCGGGATGAATACGGTCTGCGTGTTGTATAGAAATCACTTTCGTAAACCATTTTGTTTATGTTCTTTTTTAGATAATTTGATTAATTGGATTTATTCACAATAAACTTCCTTCGTATCGCACACAAACACTTCTACAATTTTTAAAGAAAATATGAGAGAAAAAGAAAAAAAAGTGGAAGAAAAACGTAAGAATAATATAAAAATAAGGATTTTTTTGTTTCAAAAACTAAATTCGAAGTTTGCAAACAAAAAAAAAAGTTAAATTTGACTACGGTTCATTGAATGAACTTTTGAATTAAATTTCACACATAAAATCGAAATTGAATTAAAAAAAATGGATTTTCTTTTATAAAAACACACAAAAGAGAACGCACAAATAAGCTCCGCACTCGACGCCTGGTGGAATTGCTCTGACCGAAACTGATTTAATAACTCTCATCAAACTCGATTTCAACAGCATCAGCATCACCACCACCAACAACAACTAGAGAAACAAAACACACGCGAAAAAAAAAACATTTTGAATATATTTTTGGAACTGAACTAGGCGATGAGAAGCACAAAAAAAACATTCGTTCATGTATTTTAAGGTCATGCTCATCGGTGGCTCTCAGTGTGTGATTTTTCGTTTACAAACGATCTTCTAGGTAATCAATTTATTTTTCTCATTCGGAAAAACGAGAAAATCGAGTGAAATTCCTTCATGATTTGTCTACAAGACAAATGCAGTTCGTATCGAATTCGGCGTGGCGCATGACGTACATATGTTTATAGGCGTCACTCATTCGATCCATTAGTGTAGAGAGAGAGAGAGAGGAGAAAAATCGACAACAACGACAAAAACAACAACAACCACGACGATCGCATCCCATTCAGAATTATTGTTTTTCTTGGAAATTATTTAAAATTCGAAGTGATTCGGCAATGAATTCGCAAAAGTGAAAATGTTGTAATAAACGTAGGCATTCGAATTTTGTCATTCGAACGCTAAATGTGCCTATAGACTATATAGTCTCAATAACGAAAGTGCGATGAGTGCGATGCGACACAAAGAGCATAAAGTTCAGTCTACTGACAATACCATCTCACACAATCATTTGATATAAATAATAAGATGACTAAGCACTCTGATCATCCACATTATTTGTTTACAAGTCAATTCGTTTTTTTTTTCAAAAATATTCACACATTGAACTGCCACGCGAATAGCTCACACCTTTGTCGTCACAACTTTCGTCAAGGAGATGATGATTCCATTTTATGGGAGAAAAGAGCGAAAGAATCAATGGCAAATTTCAAATTGCCTTGATATTTGTTTATGAAAATGGCATATAAAATCGGTTTATTTTGGTTCAACTGGAAAAAGATGGCCGTTTATTTTGATAATTTAAATATTAAAATGAAACTGAAATAATCGTACAAGCTAAGGAAAACACAAAATTTCTTTTAATACCGAACAAATAATGTGTGGGATTTAAAAAGTAACAAAAATGAAAACGTCGTAGAAAAAATCATGAAAACAAAATATATAGAATGGAATTGTTATGATAAATCAAATCGATGCGGTTTAGCTAAGTCGATATAACATTTTGCGTTGCATTCGATGTTGTACTTCGCCACGTCTGATCATCATGAAGATCACCTTTTGCACTGCACGCTCCGAATACTTTTGACGAACAAAATCCTATCGAATGACGAAAAAGAAAATATTGATAAATTTCAAAATGCATGAAAAGTAATAAAAAAAATATTTCCTTACATCGATGATATTCTTCTCTGAAACTTGTGAACCGATAGCAAATCGACGTTTCAGTTGTTTTTCAATGCGATTGAGTATTTCATGATCTTCTTCGGTTGTGAATCCCTCAGCACCAGCCAAACTACCTGTTGATGCCGCATCCAATGTGGACACTTGGAACAATCGCAACGCCTCATTAACATGCGAATCAGTGGCAAATGGTTGCAATTGCATTTTGGCCAATGATTCAGAGATACGAATAATTGCCTCCAATTGACGCACCGTTATTGGAATGGCCAAACGTTTGTCGGTTGCTTTTTCATGTTCATGTGTACCGGTGCGCATTAAAACATAACGACTTTTCAATTTTTCACCAGCTTCAGCGCTCAAACGTGGCCCACAAGTGGTACGACAAAAATGAATGAATTTCTTGAATGTCGTCAAATCGATTTCGCCCTCTTGAACTTCATTTGTTACTTTGTTTGCATTTAGATGAACATTGATGATGTGACGGGCCAAATTCTGTTTGAAAATAAAAATTAAAGTTTTTCGTTTGCCGTTTGATAAAATATCAATTAAAATTACCGTATCTCGTTTTTCATCATGAACATCCTTGACGATAAAGATCATATCGAAACGTGACAAAATCGTTGGCATAAAGTCAATATTCTCTTCACCTTTTGTATCGTCCCAACGGCCGAAAATTGAATTGGCCGCAGCCAACACCGAACAACGTGTATTCAATGTCGTTGTAATACCAGCTTTAGCAATTGAAATGGTTTGTTGTTCCATGGCCTCGTGGATGGCCACACGATCATCTTCTTTCATTTTATCAAACTCATCAATACAGACAACACCACCATCAGCCAAAACCATGGCACCACCTTCCATTACAAAGTTACGCTGTATTCAAGGTAAATCAAATTTATTTTAATATTCGAAAAAAAAAGATGTAGAAAAAAATTTAGTTTTACGTACAGTGGCCGGATCTCGCATAACAGATGCTGTTAAACCAGCTGCGCTTGAACCTTTTCCAGAGGTGTAAACGGCAATTGGTGCCACTTTTTCGACGAATTTCAACAGCTGTGACTTGGCGGTACCAGGATCACCCAATAGCAAAACGTTGATATCACCACGCCGTGTCAAACCATCGGGCATTCGTTTGCGTGAACCACCGAATAACAAAGATACAATTGCCTTTTTAATGTCAAACGAACCGAAAATGCTGGGCGCAAGACTCTTTGCCAATCGTTCGTAGATATCAGGATGGGCAGCAAGACGACGGAATCTCTCCTCTTCTTCGGTTGTTATATTTGTATAACGTGAAATAGCACCAGTACCTTCTGAATCAACGGTTATACCAACCACACGCATGTATGGCGCTCGAACACCAACAATTGCCTTTTCACGGCTATCACCTCTACCGGGTTTGCCAACTTTACGAATCGAATAAATACCGTGAATTAAAACTCGGTTTCCGGGTACAACTCGTTCGCAGAGGCTGCGATCCAAAAACAATTGCATGTGACGCGGTATTTCACCCTGAATGTATATGAAACAAAAAACCCATTATTGAAAGAGCGCCGATCGTTTTCAATGTCGTAAATCGTTGTTGTTTTTTTAAAGAAGAATTTTACAATTGCGACAGTTAAATTGGTCAATATTGGAATATATCCAAATGAACCAAATGTCTCGTAACCAATTTTCAACAAAATTATCACATTTCATAATATAAACAAACATACACACAATGGATAAACAATGCTGGGCTGATGACATTTTACGTTATGTAAACAATGCACACACAATTTAGTCCGTCAGAATTGATTCTTGTGTTAAACAATCAAATTGCGTGTGAGTGTATTACACACATACCTGTGGAATGAAATCGGGAAGTTCTTGCAGTTTTAACACTTGAAAATCAACACATTTACATTTGTCGGGCATGATGAAGAATGGATCCAACGAGCATGGCGGACGACCGGCTTGTTCACTAAAAAATTTCCAAAGAAATTCACAATTTAACTTCAATTTTCACCTCAAACAAAAGTAAGAACAATATTGATCATACGTTGTGCATTTTCTGGGCAAAGAATATCCTTCCAAACCTGGATTCACTTTCAAATTTGGTATGACTTCGTTACATGAACGGCACTGAATTGACATTGTGGTTGCTTTGGCTTTGATACCTGATGCGGCAATGATAATACCAGCCACTTTTACCAACCGCGAAACACTTTCCGACTGAAATAAAAAAAAATATTCACTTTTATGTAGATTGGTAAGACCAAAGTAATTTTTGAGCTCACCTTCAAGTCCCGAATATTGGTTGGATTGCCGTTTGATTGTAGTAAAATTTGAATGTCTTGCACGTCTTCTTCACCTTCTGGCCGTGGCGATGTGATTTCATCGGCCACTTCACGGGCAGCCTCCTCGAAAATTTGCAAATTTTCCGTCGGTTGTTTGTACATTTTATCCGATAACATCTCATCAAAACCGGCCAAATCTTCCATTTCAACTTCCAAATAGTAACGGCCCAACAAATAGTTTCGCTTCAATGCATCACTAAAGAACATAACATTCGTTTGGTTGAATTTTCGTGTGTATTTAAATATAAAATGAAAAAAATTCGCTCACCGATATTTGTAGTGGAAATTGTCTTCGTTAAAAGTTCGAATGAAATCCTTGAACTTCTTTTTAACCGCTTGTGCATTGATTTGAGTTCCATTTTGCTCGTTATCTGGATTAAAATTGTCCGAAAAAAAGACGGCAGCATCGTCAAAACCTTCCATTTTTGTTTATTTTTTTTTTTTGTAATTGGTTCAAACACTTTTATTTCGTCAAATTTCTCTTTAAATTCAGTTTTCTTTAAACACAAGATGATGACAAATTTAGTAGAATAATTCAGTCAAATAATAAGATTGTACATCAACAATGTTAAATCGAAACCAAATAAGTTTGCTCCACAACAATATTAAATCACATTATACACGCTAAAGTTTTGGCGCGAATATGAAGCGCTCTGTCAGATGTTTTAGTTATATCGGGTAATACTTAATGTTAAAGCAATACTTCACATAATTGAATTTAACTTGAAATGAAATCCATATGTTTCAATTTAAAATGTTTAAAATTTATTCTTTCACAAATTTGGTTTTTTTTTCAATTAAATTTTCTTAAAAAGTAAATTCATTCATTTTCCGAATAATCCTGATTATGCATTGTACTTCATACATGCTTACATTGTATTCAAGTGAATACTCAAAGCAACACGAGACATATGTATTTAAGAAGTTTGGCGGGAATCTCTAATGTCAAATCCATTGTAAAAACAGTCAGTTTGTTCAGTTTGTTAATGTTATTGTTTCGTGATGAAATTAGCTTTGCAATTTTGGTAGATAAATCATTTAGTGGATGGATTTAAAGATAAATAATTTATAATACGAATACAGTTAGTTAATGCGGATTTCACGATGAGTGTGAATACCGGCAGATATGTTGCGGAAGATCGAATTGAAGGGTGAGTTCCCAATAAAAGTCGCACCAAAAACCGTGTGTAATTATTGTTTATATTTGTGTTTTTAAGGGAGAACAATTCAATTGGCATTCGAGAGTCACGCGAAAATGATAAAATCGATTCAAAATATGGATTTGATCGTGTCAAAGACACACAGGAGCGTACCGGTTATCTGATAAACATGCATTCCACCGAAATTCTTGACGAAGACCGACGTTTGGTGGCCGCCTTGGATTTATTTTTCATCCAAATGGACGGAAGCCGTTTCAAAGCATCAGTTGTATACGAACCATATTTTCTTGTTCTTCCAAATCCCGAACAATCGCTTGAGGTTGCACGTTATTTGCAAAAGAAATACACCGGCCAATTGACACGCATCGAACACATAAAAAAAGAAGATCTTGATATGGCAAATCATTTGATTGGCAAACAACAGCAATTTTTAAAATTATTATTTCCAAATGTGAATGCACTGAATAAAGTGCGCCGTGATATTATGTCCGCGGTAAAAAAGAATCGTGAACGTGAAAAAACCAATACGAATTACATTAAATTATTATCAACATCATTGGCGCACAGTTCAAATACGGTGACAACAAAAAGTGCCGATTACTTTGATTATATTGCCGATATTCGTGAATATGATGTACCATATCATGTTCGGGTGTCGATCGATTTGAAATTAAATTGTGGTTTATGGTATGATATTCGATGTCGACCGGGTGGCTTAGAAATGCCATTGATAACACCAAGACCCGATATTTTAGATCGACCGGAAGCAATTGTACTTGCTTATGATATTGAAACAACAAAATTACCATTGAAATTTCCGGACGCACAAAGCGATCAAATTATGATGATTTCGTATATGATCGATGGTCAAGGTTATCTGATCACAAACAGAGAAATCATCTCATGCGATGTCAATGATTTTGAATACACGCCAAAACCAGAGTTTGAAGGAAATTTCATCGTGTTTAATGAACCGGACGAAATGAGTGTCATTCAAAAGTTTTTCGATCATATTTTAGAGGTGAAACCACATATTATTGTATCGTACAACGGTGATTTTTTCGATTGGCCATTTGTTGAGACGCGAGCCGCCACATATGACATGGATATGAAACGTGAAATTGGTTTCTGGAAAAATCGCGACGGAAACTATTTGTCACGGCCAGTCATGCATATGGATTGTTTGTGTTGGGTGAAACGTGATTCGTATTTGCCGGTCGGAAGTCAAGGTGGGACGACTTTTATTCATTTTTGTATCCTTTTTTTCTCATACGATATCTCTCTAATTGAAATTAGGTTTGAAAGCGGTTGCTAAAGCAAAGCTACGCTATGATCCAGTTGAACTTGATCCCGAAGAAATGTGTAAAATGGCTGTTGAACAGCCGCAAGTACTATCCAATTACTCTGTATCCGATGCCGTTGCCACATATTATCTCTACATGAAATATGTGAATCCATTCATATTTGCTTTGACAACAATCATTCCGATGGAACCGGACGAAGTGCTTCGCAAAGGTTCGGGAACATTGTGTGAAACTCTGTTGATGGTGCAAGCATTTCATGCAAACATTGTCTTCCCAAACAAACAACAATCTGAATTGAATAAATTGTCCGACGATGGACACGTTCTTGATTCTGAAACGTATGTAGGCGGTCATGTCGAAGCACTTGAATCGGGTGTATTTCGTGCTGATATTCCATGTCGATTTCGGCTCGATCAAGAAATGGTGATGAAACTACAAAACAATGTCGACAATGTGCTAAAGCATGCCATCGAAGCCGAAGAAAATGTCCCATTGGATTTGGTCACGAATTTGGAGCAAGTGAAGAATGAAATTTTGGCCGGACTGAAAGAATTGTACGATGTACCAAATCGTGTCGAACAACCGGTCATTTTTCATTTGGACGTTGGTGCTATGTATCCAAATATCATTCTAACAAATCGATTGCAACCATCGTCAATGGTTTGCGAAACGGACTGTGCTGCATGCGATTTTAATAAGCCAGGTTTGAGCTAGAGAATCAATTCAAAATATCGAAAATAATGATTTATCTATTGGTTTTAGACGCCGAATGCAAACGTGTTATGGACTGGATGTGGCGTGGTGAAATGTTACCAGCTTCGAAAAATGAATATCAACGAATCCAGCAACAGCTTGAAACGGAAAAATTTCCACCACTCTTCCCGGGTGGTCCAAATCGTGCATTTCACGAACTATCGAAAGAAGATCAGGCCGCCTACGAAAAGAAGCGGTTGAATGATTATTGCCGGTAAGTCTACAAAAGAAAAATTCAATCAATTGACACTTAAATTCCACTCACAATTCAGGAAAGCGTATAAGAAAACAAAAATCACACGTCTTGAGAATCGAAAATCGACAGTGTGCCAAAAGGAGAACAGTTTTTACGTTGATACCGTTCGCGCCTTTCGTGATCGTCGTTATGAATATAAAGGCATGACAAAAGTGGCAAAGGCTGCCGTTGCAAAAGCGGTGGCTGGCGGTGATGCAAGTGAAATAAAAGCCGCTCAAGGTCGTGAAGTTTTGTACGATTCACTTCAATTGGCCCACAAATGTATTTTGAACTCATTTTATGGTTATGTTATGCGACGTGGTGCACGATGGCACAGCATGTCAATGGCTGGTATTGTTTGTTTGACCGGTGCCAATATAATTCGTCGTGCACGTGAGATTGTCGAACGTGTTGGCCGTCCATTGGAACTGGACACAGATGGAATTTGGTGTATTATGCCAGCCACATTTCCACAAGAGTTCACCATTCATACGACACATGAAAAGAAGAAAAAATTCAACATTTCATATCCAAATGCTGTGCTGAATACTATGGTCAAAGATTTCTTTACAAATGATCAATACCATGAACTCCTTCCCAAATCACCTGACGACGATCCAAATGATGTGCCACAGTATAAAAAACGTGCCGAAAATTCAATTTTCTTTGAAGTGGACGGTCCATATTTGGCAATGGTTTTACCGGCTGCCAAAGAAGAAGGAAAGAAACTTAAAAAACGGTACGCTGTTTTCAATTTTGACGGATCACTGGCTGAACTAAAGGGTTTCGAAGTGAAACGACGCGGTGAATTGCAATTGATTAAGATTTTCCAGTCATCAGGTAACTTTTCGATCACATTTCCACTTTACCAACGATGAATATATATCACATTTTTATTTCCGAAATGCCAGTATTCGAAGCATTCTTACATGGAAGTACATTGGATGAGTGTTATGCAAGTGTTGCCAAAGTGGCCGACTATTGGTTGGACGTGTTGTACAGCAAAGGTTCAAATATGCCGGATTCTGAATTGTTTGAATTGATTTCCGAAAATCGTTCAATGTCCCGTAAATTAGAAGATTATGGTGCACAAAAATCGACATCCATTTCGACGGCAAAACGTTTGGCCGAATTTCTCGGTGATCAAATGGTTAAAGATGCTGGATTGGCATGTAAATACATCATATCAAAGAAACCAGAAGGTTCACCAGTTACAGAAAGAGCCATCCCATTGGCCATTTTCCAGTCGGACCCAAGTGTGCGTCGTCATTACTTGCGTCGATGGTTAAAAGGTAGATAAATTTTGAATTTCACAACATTTAGCAGTAAAGTAAAACCGTATTCTTTTTTAGATAACACAATGGGCGATGCTGATATTCGTGATGTTCTCGATTGGAATTACTACATCGAACGTTTGGGTGGTACCATTCAAAAGATTATCACAATTCCGGCTGCGTTACAAGGTGTTAGTAATCCAGTGCCTCGAATTCAACATCCTGACTGGTTGCACAAGCGAATGCTGGAAAAGAATGATGTTTTAAAACAACGTCGCATCAATGAAATATTTAGCGTTAAACCAAAGCCCATCGCTGAGCCGACGGATGATAGTGACAATGAAAATGACGACGACAGTAATGCTGGTGAATCGAATGATGAAATGGAAATCCGTGACATGGAAGATATTGGATCGAATGTTGTGTCTGGTGCACGTCGACCGGCTGTTCATCGTCGTAAACGAAATGCCAGCGAAATGGAAACCGATGACACTGCAAATGAAGCAAAAACATGGCGCGAAGCACTCGGACCACCGCCCGAAGTCGGAAATTCACGTGAACAGATTCAAGACTGGGTTGAATATCACAAGAAAAAATGGCAATGGCAAATCCAACAACGAAATCGACAACGCACCCATCAAACTAGCAAAAAATCGCGCACGGACAATGCGATAATGCATCGTCCGACGTCAGTTGGAGCGACAGCCCGAGCATCCATTGGAGGTTTTATTCGTCGAACCCAGCGCAGCATCATCGAACAACCATGGCAAATCATTCAAATTCTATCGGTTGATGAACTTGGTTCGTACACAGTTTGGGCAATGGTTGGCACAGAATTGCATAAAATCAAATTGAATATTCCGCGCATATTTTACGTAAATAAACGAACACCAGCACCAAACGAAGAGGGTTGCATGTGGAAACAAGTGCATCGAACATTGCCACGATCACGGCCGGTATTTCATTTGTATCAATACATTGTATCGGAAAATATTTTCAAAGAGAATCGTTTGGGAATGTTAGCCGATTTAGCAACACCCGACATTGAAGGCATTTATGAAACACAAATGCAACTCGAATTCCGTGCTTTAATTCAATTGGGATGCATTTGTTCGGTTCAACGGACTGTTGCACGTGAAATTGCCGCCAAAAAATCAACAAATGCACCCGATAATTTTTCAATCGAACAACTCGAAACACGACCAATGTCACAACAACCGTATTTAAATGGCGGCGGAAATTTGAAACGTTTATTCCTATACCAGCACAGTTCGGGAAATGGTAAACGTGAATTGTGGGGTCTGTTCATTCCAATCATCAAAAAATCGATTATCATTTGCTTGGATACGGTGCGTACAAATCAAATGCCAACGATGAAAAACTTTTATCTCGCCGAACGATTGACCTATTTTAAAGATGCAACAGCTGATAAAGCACCACCGGACGATATGCAATTTGAAGTATTCTTTGAAGTTGATTCAAAATTGGTGTATCGTCACATAAGCCATTTGTTGACCGCTTTTAGTAGCGAAAAGAAAGGTCCGGCTTTGCTTTGCGTTCAGGCCGGCATCACGTTGAACAAATTGAATTTGGCAATTCCGGCGGCAAGTGAATTTCCACAAACGCAAATTTTCATCGTTGACGATGCATCGCTGTTGACCGGCTTGGATTGGCAACGTAACGGTACCAAATCGATGCTTCGACATTTTTTCAATTTGAACAATGTGGTTGATTTGATGTTGGAACAATGTCGTTACTATCGATTACCCATTGGTAATATGCCCGCCGATCCAATTATGTTTGGTGCTGATATTTTCTATGCAAGACTCTTGCAAAAACATAATTTTGTACTGTGGGCATCGCCGACCAGTCGACCAGACTTGGGCGGTCGTGAAGCGGATGACAATCGTTTGTTGGGCGAATTCGAAGAGAATATTACCGTTGTTCAGAATAATTGTGGTTTTTATGAAAATGTATGTGTGGAATTGGCCATTGACAGTTTGGCCGTGACAGCATTGTTGCAAGCGAGTAAAATTCAAGAAATTGAAGGTGCCAGCTCAGCCATTACATTCGATGTAATGCCACAGGCATCGCTTGAAGATATGATCTCGAATAATCCGGCCGCATCGTCACTGTCAAATTATGATGAGTCCGCACTGTGCAGTGCTGCATTGAAGGTCATGAGATCAATGGTTAACAGTTGGTTGCGTGAAGTGGCCATTGATCGTAATGTATTTGCCGATTTTCAAATTGTCCATTTCTATCGATGGATACGATCGAGCACATCACTTTTATACGATCCAGCTTTGCGACGCAATCTTAACAATTTAATGCAGAAAATTTTCTTACAAATCATCAGCGAATTTCAACGTTTAAACGCAAAAATCATTTATGCCGATTTCAATCGAATCATTTTGAATTCGGGCAAAAAATCCATCGTTGATGCAATCAGCTATGTTGAGTACGTCGTACAGAGTATTCGGAATAAAGAACTGTTCCACAGTATTAACTTGACATACCAACAGGTTTGTGGATTTTTTTTTTTTTAATTACCAAAAATAATTTGAAAATAATTATCAATATTTCATTGCAGTCATGGGAGTTCCTACTCTGGATGGATACAGCCAACTATTCGGGTCCATTAGCTAAAATTCCACGTGAATTACAAGCATCCGAACTAACACAAAATAGTGAGATCATTAATCAAACAAATGATGATGATGAGGTGAAAATCGAAATGAATTGGAATATTGCCGAACAATTGCCCGAAGAAGGAAATTGTCGTGCCGAATTTGAAGCGGTATTGAAATTATTTATGGATGCATTGGTCAATACGAATTCGGTTAAAGAAGCAATTGAAGCCATCACAATGTATGCCTATGAAATTGTTCAACGATTACACAAAGGATATGGACCGGGACGAGTTAGCCCCGCCACACAATTTTGTAATGCACTCATCGAAGTGCTGAATAATATGAAAGATGTTGATGATGAAGTGAGTTATATAACTCTTCGACATTTTCAATATTTTGAAGTATAAAATTTTTTTTTTATTCGATCTAGATTCAAACTCTTCGGCGAAACATGTTGCGTTTAATTGGTTTGGGTGAATTCAGTGACTTGGCCAAATGGCAAGACAAAGTTCACACGTATGTTCTAAATGAAGTCATTTGCAAAGCATGCAATCAATGCCGTGACATTGATTTGTGCAAAGACAAAGATCGAGCCACCGTCAATGACATGTAAGTATAATATAAAATTTGAAATTGAAACGTGTGACATAACACCGTATATTTTCAGACCGGTATGGCTTTGTTCCCAGTGCTATGTTTACTATGAAAATGAGGAAATCGAAATTCGACTTTTGGATGTAATCCATCGCAAAATCATGTCATACACACTGCAAGATCTGCGATGCACCCGATGCAAGGAAATAAAACGTGATAATATGGCTGCGTTGTGTAGCTGTGCCGGTTCATTTGACACATTGATACCAGCGAAAAAACTACGACAACTGCTTGAAACATTCTTAGAAGTGGCCGATGCTCATCAAATGCATTTGCTCAAAGAAGAAGTTCAAGTTTTTCTCACGCACTCCATTTAACCGACTATGATTTCATGTAACTTTTTTTTTAATTTTTGTCGTTTTTTTTCATCTAAATTAAGTAAATTAATAAAATAAATCGAATATTTAACTTTGATCTATAAGTTTGACTTTTTATTATTCATCCAATTTTAAATGTTCAAAGCGTCCCACATAACACAATTTCACAGAAATGGGGATGTATGATTTTAGAAGAAGAAATGTTTATTGTATGCTTTTTTTCTCTACTTTAATTTAAGCTTTTGACTCAATGAAGATCGGGTCTAATTTAGGTTCTTGGAATTTGAAATCGGGGAATTTGGTCATGTCAACACCCTTGCCGCCACCATATTGCTGCAAAAAAACAAAACAAAACATTAAAATCTTGCATTCGATCAATAAAAATGTGACTTATTTTGTAGAATTCTACATACTTTGCTAACACGATCCAATTCTGATTGAAGTTCGGCTTTAATTTCTGGTGTTGGATCAACGAATTCATCGTTCCTGTAAAAGAAGCGAATGTTTGTATTTTTCTTATTGAAACAAATCACTTTGAACCAATTTAAAAAAAGAGTGCATACTTCGATTTTGATTTATATTCACGAAGTTTGTCCACAAACAATTGTTGAATTGGATCGGATACTTTTTGCATAGCGGGAACCATAATACCGAAGTTGCGACGGCATTCCGCCGATACGGAGCGAAGTCCAGACAAAACAGTTTTGGTAAGCATCTAATAAATAAAAGAAATCATCAACAACAAAATTATTATTAAATAATGTAACGATTGAACGTTGGAAATGTAATGTGATTATGTTCTAGAAATTGGCAATGCCATTGAGTTTTGACGTTCTTTTTTCTAAAGTCATATCTCTCAGTTATGTAATTTACTATACCGAAAAAATATTATTCACTTAAAAGTGTTAGAAAAATAATTAAATTTAGCAATAAATCAAACAATCACCATGGATTTATATTGCAAACCCAAAAAAAGTGTGCGTTTCACTTGCAAAAAATCCAAAGTAATCGAAATTTTTTGCACTAAAACAAATATCGAAATTTTTTTACCTTTTTTTTCTTTTCAGTGACAAAAATGTGAGCACAAAACAGAGCTGAGTACGACAAACGTCAAAGATGTCGTTCTAGACAGTCCTCTAGTGCGCAAGTAGAGAACTATCGAACCATATCACACCGATGGCTGCGTTCAATTACCATTTGAGCTTTCGTTGGCAAAATTAAACGACTAAATAATGATGGAAATGAAACAAAAAAAGAAGAAAAAAACCAAAGAAAAAACCCAAAATCAGAAAAACATTTATTCATTTTATATAAAACGTTGGAATATTTTGCACTGAATTTTGTTGTGATGAATACACATTAGTCAGTGATTGAATTGAATGTCATTGCATGCGATTTGAATGTGATAATGTTGTTGTTGCTTATTTAATCGCAAATCCAATTTCATCATCGTGTATAACATTCTAAAGAAGGATTCCGATGAACTGAATGAAAATTATTAATGAACATGAAGAGACGACAACAACAAAAAAAATGAACAACAACGGCAACAAAATAATAATAATACATGTAATGCATAATAACCACATTTGTATATGTAGTGCCGGCATGTGCATCGGTTAAACAGAATACACGCATGGCCATAAATGAATGAGCGAATGAGAAGGCGAAACACACGATCCATTGAAATGCATACCATACAAAAAAAAATGAAAAAAAAAACTGAAGTGCAAGAAGAAAACGAAAAAGACAAGAAAAATTGAGAGAGAGACAGAGAGCGAGAGAAAGAACAAGAAAAAAACCAAAAAGAGATTGAACATCATTCATTTATTCAACAATGCGAACACAACGAGGCATCGAAGCAGAGAGAAAGAGACAGGGAACGGCGCGTGAGAGAAACAGCGAGATACCGTACGACTACGAGTCATATAACCATTATCATGCTTCAGTATTTGTGTGTGCGTATCAAAATTCATTCATAAATGCAGCCAAGTCTGCTGGTTTTCTGAATATATGTGGGTATTTTGACTGCTTCGTACAGCACTTTGCTATCTGCTCTTCACGTTGCTTAGCGTCACACATCTTAAGGCCAATATACACACACATTTATACACAGTGTGTGTGTGTACTTTTTTTGTGTGTTGCATTCTTCTTCTTCTTCTGTCGTTGTATTCTACCGTCTTCATTCGAGTTTTGAGTGCCAACCTACGTGCCTCGTATTATGTTTTTTATTTATCCTTTGTTTCGTTTTTTAACTTGAAAATATAGTGTTTAAGTGGTTCCAAGAAAGGAGACACACAAGAAATAGATACATGTTGGGCATAACAAAAAAAAATTTGTGTGTTTTATTTCGAAAGTTCAGTTTTAAAATGCAGTGAAGAAAAAAAGGAGCTTCGCAGCGATCTCAAGTGTTTCGTATAACGTATAAACAACAAACTGGTAAAACAATTGTTAGAACCTTGAAAAAAAATAAAGTGCAAAGTGAAATGGACAACGGTTTCATTCAAAGTCAAAGAGTCAACGCAAAGAAACTTCGAAAATCAGTTCATTGAGTGTGCGTATAGTCCTTTAAAATACACAGTTAACATAAACTACTTGAGCGGTATGGTCATTGCATCTCATCGATTTATAATCATTTTTTAAGAAATTATTCAAACGAACAGAACAAAAAATATATATTTGTGTGGTTTTTTTGTCGTTGTTTCAATATGCAGGGCTAATAAAAGCGCGCACACACGATTATGGTCAGTTATTAAGTGTTCTATTTGCGTTTAGTTGCTTTTGCTTATGCAGCTTAATTATAAATCAAATACTTGCAATTAACGTCGGACTGTCTACTGAAGTTTTTGTGCATATGTGTGCACGTTATGTGATATGGATTTGAAAGACAACGTCGTTATAGACATGCCGATAGCAGCATAAAAAGAAATTTTCATTTTTGAATGATTGTTGGGTTATTTTTTTTTTTTGTATATGACAGATTCTACGATTTTATTTCATTCTTAATGTTTATATATATGTATGTTTATGTGTGCAAAATGTCATTTTTGTCCCTCTACAACTCGTGCCTTAATCTTGTGATATTTTAAATATTATTATTCGTTATTTGTTTAAACAAACAGTGACGAAAATTTGTAAATTGAATAAAAAAGGACAAACAATTAAAAAAAAAAAAATAATTTTTACGAAGAACGAAACAGGCTGATCTCGTCATTTTTATCGTTTCCCTGTATCTTGAACGCTCTCTCGCTCTACCCCGTTAGTCTTCCATCAAATCAACATTTTGAAATATATTTGAATTTGATAAAAGCTGAAAGAACATCAACATAAAACAAAACAAAATGAAATAAACGAGATACACACATACACAAACACAGACCGCGTATAAAAGTCGTTGCAATACAATAAGATTATTTATAATTTTTGACTGTGCTGTTTTTTAAATGAGCCAAAAAAGAAAGAACGATATCAATCGTGTATTGGTGATCTCATGTGATTTATAAAATCCCTTACAATAACTGTGTCAACAAAATATCATATAATATTTACACCTTTACAATAGCAACATATTCGGTGCACAGAAGAAAAAAAAAAACTATATAATAACTATTTGGAGCAACTTTTTATTATTTTGCTCGTCATATTTTCTATGTTGATTTATTGAGAATTAAATACGCAAATCGAGAGGAATTTTTCAACTGTCTACGTCGTCATTTTTTTCGGGATATTCGGAAGGAATCTCGAAAAACGAATGCAACTTCATTATTGAATTGTTGGGTAAGTCGATTTGAATGTAGAATAAATGTATCATGCAATCAGTATTTAGTTGTTCTTTCCTCTTCTTCATCGTTTTCAATCGTCGTTTTTGATTATCAAATTATTCCGAGAAATGGGGAAACTGAGGAAACAATCTTTCCATGCTAGTAAACTTGATATCACAAAAAGACTCATTGAATCGCTTTAATCATAGTTTTTTTTAGATTTAATCATATATTTTTCTTTCTGCCGTTTTGTATCATACAGAGAAAAAAAGAACAATATTTTTTGTCGATTTGAATTGCTTTGCGTATACAACACACGAATTTGATTCTCCTTGAATCTATCAACACTCGCTTGCTTTTTGTATTCATTTTGTGGTTAAGCCTATTTGATAACTGAAGTAAAAAAAACACACACGTTCAGATAATGTGTTGAAATGGATCTATAATCGAAAGATTGCCAATACGATTTTCATATATGGTTGTGATCTGATGATGATACACGATCAAAAACTCATAAGCGTTGTGCACTTGTAGTTGATTAATTCGAATAGAACGATCCATGTCCACATCCATGGAATAAAGAGAAAAAAAACCACCGTTATTATGAACATTTGCCAAAGGAATATATGTCGGTCTGAAATTCAAGTGCGATCATTGTTGAGTACCTGCCACGTTGTCGGATAGTTCAATCGATTTGAAAACCGATCGATCGGTAAAATCGGTTGGATTTTTGTCCAGGATGGAAATTAACCGCAACAAGTAACCGAAGCCGATATTTCCCGATTACACTTTCGCCGGTTTCGACCGACCCAAAGTATTTTATTTTCTTATTAGCTTCCGCAAATATTAACAAAATTACACAACATTGTTCAATTCAAGGCGCACAAGGAAAGAAAAACCAGCAACTAGGCTCAAGTTTTATGTTTTTTTTTTATATTTTGTAATCTTGTCTCTCTTATCGCAAAAGGTATCGTGTAAAAATCCGTGAAGCCATACAACACACGGCTTGTCATTTTTATGTGTATGAGTACCGAAAAAAAGAGATTGGTTTTTGAGAAAGGATCGAGCGAAAACGAAAAAAAGTTCCCACATTCCGAAATAATCTGTTAATGGTGTGTTGGTATACAAACAGCCATGAAATTTTAGATGATGCCTATATAGAGTATATTTTCATTTTGCGCTGTTTCGTCTTTCATTTCTGCTATATATATTAAATTTATGAACCTCCAACAAGATAGCACAGAGCGGTTTATCTTACGGACAGACTTTCTTGTGTGATATTTAGGGAGGTTTGCCAGCCAATATTCAATTTATTTTGTCCTCTTTCTCTTTTTTTTTCTCTCGAGCATCAACACCAACAACAACAACAGCCGAAAATAATAAAGAGAAGAGAAAAAAAAATCAACACACACATTCGATTTTGCGCTGCGTTCTCATGAATGTCAGCGCACACATTTGGCCCTGTTGAGAATTGTATGGGAAAGATAGATGTGCACTGTGTGTGCAATGTGCTGGCAAGTGTTTCGCCTGTTTAAGGATATCAAATATTAGTTCTTTATAAAAGCACCCTAAGATGTGTGTCGTAGCGCATTGTATCAAATATCGTGCACATGTTGTCGTACTTTTTTCTTCTTCTTCTTATTCTTCTCATCTCTCACTGATCATTTTGATTCTGTTTCGCCCTCTCTTCGTGATTTGGTGGGCTAGGATTGCATTTAAAACATTCAACACAATGTGGATGCACTGTATATCGAGTGCACACACACACACACACATGAGCGCGATCGTTCACACACAACGTCCCAGAGATATATTGAAGGAGCATGAAAATGGAATACAAAATGTATGCGCGCGGCTGAGAAAATCGATAAAGAGCAGCGAGCGAGCAAAAGAGAGCGAGAGATCTAACGTTTCATTCAGAGCACGAAAAACTCTATACCTGCAAGTCTGCAACAGCAGTGAATCTTAAACAGATAAAGAAGATGGAACAAAAGCAGAACGAATAAAACACTCTGTGAATAGGTTTTTTTATTCTTTTGCTCTTCGAATCGCTCTCACTCAATTTATCGATGCAGTTGTGCGTTGTTGTTGTTGTTGTTCAATGTGCGTTTGGTGTTTAGTTCTTGTACGCATTTTCCCATGTTATATTTTCTCTCTCTCTCTCTTTTCATCATCATCGTCATCGACTTCTTCTTCTTCTTCTTTTTTTCCCTTAAACAACACAAAAAAAACTCTATGAGGTATATTATGTAAAGAACATATGTAGAATATTGTTTCATGTGAAACTACAGCAAATCTCTAGTTGCCGATGGTTTTTGTGTGTTTGTGTTTAATTAGATGCCTGCCATCCACTTCAAGCGTATATATGCTTATCGGTTTTCGATTATTATATCATATGAACAGTTTGTTTTGGTTCTTAATATTTGCCGTGAACATGAGAAAAGATCATCATCAACATAGACAGACAGAGACAGGTCCTTTCAAATAGAGCCTCTATTGAGTGAAAGAAGATGTGAAAAATAAAATAAAAAAAAACCGAACTGTGTTTTGTATGGCATTTTGATCGTGTACAGATCAAACTACAACCGATGAATACTAAGAGAAAAAAAACCCGAAATCATACAGATAGATATATTGCAAGACAAATAGAATCCAAATGTTGTGTTGTTGCTGCTGCATTTGTTAATGCATTTCAAAAATACATTTCGTTTAATTTTTTGTTCTCTCTTTTCGATTCTCTTTTTTTTTTTTTTTGTTTTTTTTGTTCTCACGCATCGCAGTTTACTCGAAATGGAATTCGAAACATATGAGTCAGAATTAGCAGACTACTCACTGCAAGACTCGCCATTCTATGAGGCTAACACCCCAATCATTTTCGGTTTAACAGCATCAGCTCAAAGTGTATTTGCATCAAATAATTCAACATCGATGGTGGACGCATTGAATTTATCACCGAAAAAATATACATCGTCATCGATAATGATGTCGTCGGCGGCGGCAAAATGTCAATCATCGCATAAATTGGCGTTTGAACGTTCAACAAATGGTAATCATATTGGTAAATCTTGTAATAATAATGATGGTCCAATAAATCTAAACAATGGCGGTGCCATCGGTACATCGTCAAAAAAACGCAATGTTAATGAAATGGCTGAACGGTTCTTTTCAATTAAAAATACGGATCTCGCTGCAAACAACACCACCACCACCACCACCACTGCTGCCACAACCACCGAAACCAATAAGAAAAAGCGAAAATGCGTCACATTCTTACCAAATTATGTGCAGGTAATATAGAATTCTAAACTATCCATAATAAACGTGATCATTCCAAAATTAAATGTAATCATCTAAATGACGGTTCTCGTGTCTGTGTGTGCTGTTGAATTTCACAATATGATTATTAAGATCTTTGGAAATTACGGTTCAATTTCTTCATGTGTCGACAGGCATGAGGGGGTCATCCTTATTCTCCGTTTCGTGCAAGAATTTTGTGCGGTTGAAATAAAAACACACACATACATACATACACCTCAATTTATCGTATAGACATTGTTATTATAAATTTGTTCTTAATTCAACAGCATTATGACGGTGGCGCTCCAATTCAAATAAAAGAAGAGCCAGAGGATTGTGGCATTCGAAGTATTCAAAAGGTACCATCACTGTCCGATCTCTCCGATCCAGAGAATTCATTGGGTACGTACACACTATCATTCATATAACGCGTGTATATCGCATCAATTGAAGAGAGAGTCCCCCTGCGCGCGTGAAATATACCATAAACTGTTGTTTTTTTTTATGAGACATGTTTGATTTACATGACACGCATAATATACGAAGGCCATATTATAAAAGGTGATGAGTGTATTTAACACTTTCGCTATCTCTATCTAGAATATCAGACCATTCATGCTTGTTTTGGTGTGTATGTTGCTCGGATGAGCAGCAATTTTTTTTATCTTATCATATTTTCAGTAAGTTTATTGATATGGATTAACTCACGCTCTTTCTCTCTTGATGTTGCGATACTTTTTTTTCCGTCTATTGACACAATCAAATACATAGGTGTATTTCATTTTATATGACAGTATATCACGATAATAATATTTCACCAAGTCAATTGAAAATTTACAGTATCCCTTCGTTAATTCGAAACCATCAATCAATTTGAATTTTATTGATTAAAGTTTCAATTCAACGTTTAAATGTCATCAATTCAATTCAAGTAATCTTTATAAAATGTCGTTTTTCGTTAATTGTTTCGAAAATGAGATTCGAATTAATATGGGATAACTGTGACATGAAATAAAAAAAAAACGTCAAAATTATTGTTTAGCAAACAAAATAGGCATGTAAATAGAATTTGAGTCGTTGTTCGATAATATCGAAGCGTTTGTGACATGTACAAAGTATAGACGCGCAACCTAATTGTAAAAGCGACACCGCTAAATTATGCATTTGAAAATGTGAACATAATTACACACAAATATAATTACCTAGTCTAGATAAATGTACACATTTGTTTTGTTTATCTGTAATTTATTTATATTAAATGGTATTCGAATGTTCTTTTTGATGAATTGTCGAGAGATATTTTTAAAATTAAAATTAAAACCACCGAAAATGTGTCATTTCCATTTCAAAATATGTGAAGTGACTACGTGTGCCTTTAATCTCAATAATTTGTCATGTGTTTTTGTTGTTGTTATTTTTCTTCTTTTAAAAATAACATTAAAGGGATATAGGAAATGAGCCGAAACCTTGTAATAAAAGTTTTTATGACTTTGACAATGCCCTTTTATTGAGCGATATGGAAATTAGGAAGTAGACACCTAAAACAGGAATTTTTCACTTCATTTTCTTATAAACCCAAATTCCGAACGCTTTTCAAATCATTGCCATTCAATAGACGAACTCGTTTCGTTGAGAGAAACTGGACCCATAAAAACACACACACACACACACACACACACACACACACACACACAACACAATGTATTTTCGGTTATGTGTAAATAGTATACGCACTTTCATGATCTGGTAACAACAATGCTTCAGTTTATAATAACACTCATTATGCGAGCCAAACGTATGTCCATTTTATTATCATATATAGACTGTATATATGAGTGATTGAGAAGAGTTGCGGACATAAAGACAGAGAACAAGAAAGACGGAGAGAGAGGGAGAGAGAAAAGTGTGTGTGCTCGTGTGTTCTCTGCATTGAAATGCGTTCAAACCGCTCAATCATTGAAACAATTATCGGCCCAAACCAGCCAGTGAACACGCTTCAATGGATTTAGATAAATATTAATGAGCATCTCGGCGTTATTTTCTGCACATATTCACAGCAAAATCCCAATATTGCTGCTCTCCCCGAAAGGAACGTTGCAGAAAAATAGAGCAAAAACAAAAGCAGACACACACTGACGAAAAGCAACGAAAAAAAAAACACACGACACACACAATAAAAAAAAAACAAGAAAGAAGCCGAAACAAAACGAAACGAGTGAAAAACTAACATATGAAATTTGAAGTTAAAATAAAGTTCGAACTATATCTGCTTTTAAAAATACAAAGTAAACAACAGGAGATATTTTCTGAAATTACCTTTGAATATATTGGGCTGTGCAGTGAAGAGAGAGAGAGAGAGCAGAGCAAATATTCGACAAAAAAACATAAACGAATTGAATACAGATAGAGCGGCTCAAGTCAGCTAAAAATACATATATGTAAAACAGCCGTGCCAACGGCAACAACAACAACAATAACAGCCGCGGCAACAGCAGCGGCAGCATCGAATACACAATCAGTGATCGCGACCACGACCACGGTAAAGGCATCAACTGATCTGTGGTCCGCGATAGAAAACTTGAATGAATTGAAAATGAATGAAACAAAACGCGCACAAAATATGAACGACGCGTTTGTATAATGGAGAGTTCTGTTCTTCATATCAACACGTCGTTTACAATACTTCAAGAAAGTATATGTAAATAGCGATCAAAGTATCATTCTCTTTCGTATCGGTCTTTACGTTGTTGATTGTCGTTTTTTTTCATCGAACACTCTGACTGTCTCTGTCTTTGTATTTAGTTGTTGTTTTACATCTTTTTTTTTTGTTTTAATTTTTTTTTTTTTTTTACACAGCCTCGACAGTACAATTCGAAAATGTATTTATTGAATGGTTCTAAACTTGGTTTCGTAATTACTGTCTTCTTGTATTTCTCTTTCTTGATTCTTTTTTATCTGTGTCTCATTTGGTTTTCAATGCCCGCGCACTCACGTTCTCTCCATCTCTCACTCTATCTCGCTCACCGACTACTCTTTGTATTCGTTTTGTTCTTTCAAGGAAAAAAATTATATATATATGGGAAAAACAACAACATGAAGTGTTTGAAATGCATACGAATTGCACGTACATCATTTGTCTGTGTGCAGTGGTGTCGTACAAACACTGTTGCATCCGATGTGAACATATTTATGTATACATTGTCACTGCCAACGATCTCTCGCTCGCTCTCCGTGTGTGCATTAAGCTTTGCGCATCGTATTCGTGGTACATAACTTGGACGTTATGCATATGCGCGTTTTGCTGGTATTTTTTTTTTTTTTGTTCACTGCCTCGTTTCATTCATTTTTTTTTTGCTCCCGCTTTGTTTTCGTTAGTTTTTCTATCTTCGTCTTCTTTTCTATTCTTCGATTTGTTTCTATTTTAATTTCAAACTGATGAAAACGGTGTAATGTTATTACATTTCAATTCATTCATCGGCAAAATACACATGCCCTTTCATTGATCGATTAAAAACAACAACGATTTTGCTATTCTTATCCCTCGATCGAGTATCTTTTGGCAATTTATCAATTTCATATTGCGAAATCATTTTCAATTTCCATCAATCGTCGTCAAGTCAAAAATTACATTGAATGTCAGTGGAGGGCACAAGGATGAAAAAAGTCTCATCGTGTATTGTAAAGATAACGACAATTTACAATTGAAAATACAAATGAACGCCATCTACTGTACAATGAGACAACTGACACACCATCGAAAGCTTCATTCTTTGGACAGAAAAACCGTGCAACGGTTCATGAAAAACCATATGAAGTCAATGCGCGTAGTACGTGAAGTGATTTTAAAGTTTTCAAACACAGCACATTTGACGGATTTTAAAGATTGGTTTTTAGAACTTTAAAACGCCGACTTTAAAGTTTTCATTCTGCAAGTTGAACTTTTCTTTATAAAAAGGACTAATTCTATGCCAGATGGGACAAGTCAATCTGTGCTTATTTCGACCAAATAAAAATGAAATTAAGTTGATATTTATATAAAAAGGTTGAGCCAATTTAGAACTTTAAGGCAAATTTGTATATATGACTTGTTGCATTCAGTGCAACCGAAAAAAAGCCATCCATATATGGTATAGACTGGTTACCGGGAAAAAAACGCGCACCGTGTTGGTCTGTAAAGGGCATTGCGTAATTGTTTATGTATTTGAATTTTTCATAAAGAATGTGCATCGGGGCGCCAACGTTTCTGGGGAAACAAACAGGAAGTTTATCTGTTCTCAATGTTCTCACTTAAATAAATGTTCCACCGTATGTGGAGTAAAATTACAAATTGTTTTTATTACATTTCTCTCTCTGTCTCTGTCTCTCTCACTCTCCAATACACAAAGTTTTTCATTTGATATAGTTGATTTATAAATAGAAAAGAAAGTCAATCGCACTAGTTGTGTGTTTTCAATTTCACACTAAGCAAACGAATAATAAATTTCGTCAAGTTGAGCATTTGAAATGAAAAGTGCGTAATTTTTTTCTACTTCTGTGGCATAAATGTGTGAATGTAAAAACACGGATAGTCGTTTCGAATTCATCAATAATGAATCGTTTTTGTTGGTTTTCATTTCGGCATAGGGCACATGCTATAAGTAACACAAGTCAAACACATATTCGGTGTATATTAAAGAATATGTTTGACAATGTTGTCAAGTGAAATATTATGGCATGACATTTGTTATTATGATATAGGCTCGTTACGAATCCGGCCAGGATTTTGAATACATTGTGATTGATTGAAATTCAGCGATTGACTTAAATGAGATTTGGGCATGACCAGAACAATCGAGCAAATTTCAATTGAACACTTCTTTTGCGTATATTATAAAATTAAAGCGATCTTCAGCATAAATGTAATTTTCATCGAACATATTATGGATAGAGGGAAGCGTGTCACTTTCAATTTCAAATATGTTCACACAGAATGAAATGTAATTTTAGTTTTGTTTCTTTCATTCATTCGATATATAGCTGGCGGTTACACGCTCCAACATTTATGATCATTAAATTTTTCGATGGTTTTGGATCATATGAAGATTTACATACTGAAGATATAAAATAGAACCATAGGACGTACACCATCGATAGAGAGGTAGAGAGAGAGAGAGAAAACGGTGAAAGCAAATATGGAGCTAGGCAACGCATCACATATTAATACACCGGAAATATCTAATCACTGCCTCAGTATCAGTTGTAAGAAGCTAGTGTGAATTAGATCTCCCTCTTGCTCTTGCTATCGTTCTCATTTTGCTTCGTTCGTTCTATCTATCTCCGTTTTGCGGTAGAAATGTTTTGCCGAGAATTCTAAACACACAATTTTTTATGATGCTCGATATCGGCGCACTGTTTACAATACACATTATGTAGACCGTTTTATGCCATGAATGAAATACACGCCATCTGTGGTACTTAAATGACCACATATGATATGGCATATTTTAATTATGTATCAAAGACTTTTTACGAAGAGTGAAAAAAACAGAGATAGAGAAATAAAAAATGACGCGATATGTATTTCAAATGGATATAAAATTCTAATTTAAATTGAAATGGGATATTGCAACGAAGAATAATTCTGTGTAATTCCCACTGATGGTATCGGGGCTTTTTCAAATAATTTTGCAATATTGATAAGATGCTTTGGAATTAGTCACAGTGTCATCTGGTTATTATTTTTTTTTCCTTTTTATCATTTGATGAGAACAAAGATCATTTTGGGTATGTCGCTATTTTCATTCATTCATCAAACGACATTCAAAAAATATTTCGAAACGAAAAAAAAAGATCGAAGCAATAACAAGATTAATCTTTAATGTGAAGCGATTTATATTCACACCGAATCGTCGTATAATGACGAGTGATTGTTAATTAAGTTATTTTGTGCATGTTTAATGGGTTTTAACGATGCGATTGGGATGTTGTCGCCGTTTCGGAATTTCTAATTGAACTATAATAAGGTGGCATTCGGTCTTTACTTGTCGCCCATCGCACCCATCGCTTGTAGCGCGGCGATCTCTTAAATACGATGTTCGTGTGATATGAATGACCGTGCACGGTCTCACAGTTTGGTTCCACCACACGATACATACCTGTCTGTGTTGGCTACACTTGTTTCATTTTAAATCTAATTTTTTCTTAATTTGATGAACATAATTGGAACCTGCTGAGCATCTGGTCATGCAATACAGTTATTATGATATATTTACATAGTGTGGTCCTCGACCATTTTATTATTCGAAAGTTTTGATTGTCGAACATTACCGAACATTGTGATTTATGAGCGCGCAGCTCTCATTTCATTAAAACATTACGTTTTTTTTTCTTCTCATTCGAAATTCTCTTCGATCAGCCACATTTTTAAATATGAAACCAGTATATTGCGCTTTGTGACTAATAGAGAAAAAAATATATATTAAAAGTAAATATTGGAACACTCAGAAGATAAAATGAACACGAAAAAAAAACACTATATGAAGTAAAGACCGATTTGAATGTTTATTGTTTCTTGTGTATATGATTTGTCGATTTTTTCCCACGACACACACAAACACACGTACTACACGCGAATGTATATCGATTTTGCGGTCGCGTACTTGTTGTGCGCTTAATCGTGCCAAATCTCGCACATAAAAATTCAAATGTGTTTGCACATCAGAAGGTCTCTCTATCTATCTCTCACACTCGCTCCATACCACCACAATATGTATCGGCAGACACAATGTTAAAGCCAAACAATATTTGCTTTTTTTTCTCTTCTCTCTTCTCAGTTTTGTTTGTAAATATTTTTAAAATATGCATGAAAAGACCGGCTAGTATAAAGTCGCATTCGGCTCAAAGAAAAGTGTAGGCAAACATTGAATAAATACCATTTAAAGTGTGTATCTCTTTTCTCGTTTGCTCTTTCACAATTCGGATTGCGTACATATGCGAACGACAACCAGCACAGGTGTACACAAACGCACTTGTGACAAATGAGCATGTGCTTTTATCGTTCGTCTCACTTCATTCTCTCTTCTCTGCACACACACATCCTCTCTGTTCCGTTTGGTTTTAAATTTCAATTTTGCTCTTCATTCATGTGTTCGTCTTCTTTAACTAGTACTATCACCTCAACTACCAGATAATCAACATCTTAACTTAATTTATCGATGAACTTCGGTGTTCAACCATACTATTTACATTGTGTCGAATCAAAGCGTGTGTACAATTTACAAAGCAACAATTTTTTTTCTTCTGTTTTTGGGGTGCATCACAAAATATGTGTGAGTTTCACAGTCCAAACGCTTCACTTCACATGAATGCATAGCTTCGAGTCATTTACATTTTTCGGTGTTTAAATGTTTTTGGGGGAGAAAAACGAATGCCGTATTAGTTACTATTTGACAAACAAATCAAACGGTTGCGCCCTCATTTTCACAGGTCGAAATCGTAGCTAATTTGAGGTTCATCATGTCAATTGTTTCATATAATTTTCTTTGATTCTTGAATTCGTCGCTTTTGAACTTTTTAAATAAACAACATTATTATTGCACTTAAAAAATTCATTAACATGATATTTTCACATCGGCCCGAATTCAATGCAGTTGAATGGGTATGAGATCCATAATAATTTCCATTCCATGAATTAAGATGTCTTCTTGTTCTTTCGAAATGGATTTTATACGACTCTTATGATGTCCAATTGGTTTGCGCCACATTGGCGTTCTTAATGGATATTCGCATTACATTTTATGGACTTTTCACACTCCTTGCGATTTTATTTCATAATGCGAAAGAAGGAAGAAAAAAATCGATAAAAAAGACCTTATTAATTCATTGTGAAATGGTTAATGAGATTGAAAGCATGGTTGTTGCGCTTTCCCAAACCAATTCCCAGATAAATACATTTTATTCAATCAATTATACCGTTGCATAGTGAGACATTTAACTTTATGTTGTTTTGCTTATGATTTGTGTTTTTATCTCTGTTTTTCCCTTCTTACATTCATTCCGTGTTTTATAGCTGTTGTTTTTCGTTTTCTCTTTTATGTCATTGCGTTGTTCCTTCTATTGGTTGATCATTTTGCCACTGTCATATCGTTATGCTGTCGATGTCCCATGCCTGTGTGTTGAGCTGTGTGTTGTTTTTTTTTTTTTAAATTTTCTGTCATGTGTAAAATAATCTGATATTGCATTACATGCCACCGGATGTATGAATTTGCCTTTTCTGAATTTTAAAATTCGAACGCGCCGTGCCTTCACATGCATTTATACACACACCATGCATACAAGCCATATATTAATGTATAGGTATTATATCTTGGTCCCCATGAACGGTCCGAGCTATTCTATTATATCTCTCTCTATCGTCGATATGCATACAATGCATGTACAGATAAAAGCAGTGGCCCGCTACTAGGCTTACAATGTAATGCAATCATTAAAAGTATGGTGTCTTTCTCTCTCTTTCTCTGCCTCTCTCTCTCCATCTCGAAAATACAGAAGATTCGTTCATAGAATCGTTCACTGCACAGATGGTGCCGTTGTTTACGTTGAGGTGTATGTAATATAAACATTGAGCGCGAATAAAATGGTAGTTGATCGTTGAAATGTACATCACAATCTCTCTGTGTCTGTGTGTTTTTTATCGAATCCTTGTGACCGATGTACTACAAAACCAAAGTTGCATCAATTAATCGCATTAAAAAAAACCATTTTTTATACAGTATTATGCAATGTTATGGTGTGTATGCATTAAATACACATGTAAAATGGAGGAAAAAAAGAAGAGAAAAAAATAAAATCAGTCAGTGTTTGCAGTTACGCGCTCTCGATCGTTCAAAATGTCAATAAAAAAAAATGAGAACTTGTTTTTTTATACTCTATTCATTCAATCACTATCAGAGGTATATAAAATTGAAACTTTTATTTCACCGAGATTCCGCACCATATCTCTATCATTTTATTTTCGTTTTTGTGGAGAATCGTTGAGAGGAAAGCATTCAAGATTACACAATCTTCATAAATTTGATTCATGCCCATTTTAAATGCTAAAATGCATTTCTGTTTCAATCAGAGATTATCTCGCATGACAATACTACGGAAGATGAGTATCACCAGAGAGCGAGAAAAAAAAAGTATATCGAGTAGCCTCGAAATATAAAAAAAAAACAACTCTTCTCAATCAATGCGCTCATAATCAAAATGTTCGATTTAACAAGTACTTTTGGGATATATACACACATGCATGCATACACACAGTTGCTTGTTTTCTTCATCACCTAAACGATGCAATGGAAAATGACACCGGATGTATAAATTTTCAAGACATTACATTCACCGAACATTGAGAGATTTGTACGTGATAGTCTGCCATCATATTCATTCATTCCACCGAATTTTTTTCTTCTTTTTGTTCTTCATGTTTGATGAAGAAAACGAAACCGATTTATTTCAACATGAGTCAATGCTCAACTCAATAATCCTTTGTATATTAAAAATAGTTTAGATAATCAAATGTTTGATGTTCCAAAAGTGCGGGGGAGAGAGGGATGAGAGAAGAGAAGAGAAGAAAAAAACAAAAGAAATACGTTGAAAACGGTCTATTTGCTGCAATTAAGCACGTGATCATTTCAAAAGAAAACGATTTGAATACGTACGTAAGTATATTTTGGCGATGTTCTTGTCAACAAGAATTTGAATTGAAAAGAGACGAGAGAATCAAAAACTGCTTTGTAATATTAATAGACAACAAAGATGATCGTGAGCGTGCGCGCACTCTCGTCACCGCAATATTTTGTACGTTGTTTGATTGTTATTTTTGATTCAAAAAAGATAAACATATAAAATTACAAACAACAAAAAAAAAATCATAATGATTAGAGTCAATAAAGTTGCAACAAATGAAATAAAAATTTACAGAAAAAAAGACACATACACAAAACAAAAGGAAAATAATAATTCAGAAGCGAAAAAAACAAATTTATTAATGTATGCCCCTCCAATTTTCTCCTTTTTAACTTTATTTATTCAAAACGAAATTACGTGTATGGCATACACTATCAGTAGTGCACACAGTTAAAATATACTCAGAGAACGAATACGACACACACACACAGAGAGAGAGAGAGAGAGAGAAAAACCAGCAATACTAAATTTATATATCGACTGAACTCGTTGTAACATGTACAACAAATTGAAGGCAACAGAGCAAGAGATATGCATGCATTGTGAATGAATGGAGCAGATGAATGAAAACATGAATGAATGACTCGAACGAATCAATGAGTAAATATATGAATGAATGAGTGAACTTCAATCGTATAGAAAAATACACAGCGCATACAACGTGTGTAGATAGTGTACTTTTTTTGTGTTGTTTTTACTTTTGTTGTTGGTGCTGCTGTTGCTCTCTTAAAACTCACAATTGTACAAGATCTTAACAAACTGAGATGCATATGTGAATGATATCAGTTCCACTTTTATGACTGAGAGTGTTTGGGCGACAACGAAAGAACGAATATCGATACAAAAGAAAACTGAGATTTTCGAACGAAAAAAAAGAAGAAAATTAACGAGTATACACTAGTGCATAGATGACGAAAAAACAACAAACTTGTTCAATTCCGAGCTGGTCTCAAGATAGGTAATAAGGATATCAATAGCAAATGGAAACGTATGCAACATACAAGAGCATGAAAAAACAAGCTACAGCAAAAGCAAAAAAAAAACACACACTCGGTTGTGAAAAAGCGGTTGCAATTTTTAGACTTCTGGTTTTCTAAATTTATAGGTATATCGATATCTTTCATGTGTTCGTATTGATCGTAGTTGCAATCAGATTTTTCAACACATTTTCAACCGTCCGAATGATATTTCCTTTGAGAAACGAGCTCACAACCGTCGACAATGAATAAATGTGCGCTTGCCTTCCAACTATAATGTAATCGAACAAATATTTCGCACGATCTCGGTCTTCGGAGAAAAGGAGACGAAGAGAGAAAGAACGAAAAGAGAGGGAGGGAAAGAGAGAAATGAAGAAAAAAATACATATAGATAAAGAGAAATATTTACAAAAATGAATACGTACAAAAAAATATCGCAATGGATTAGTCATTAAATTGAGCGAAATCATCAGAGTGCATTCGATGTTGCCGAAACAAACACAAAACAGAGAAAGAAAGAAAAAAAAATGCAGAAAAAGACCACAGGCGTATGAGTTTCGATCATTTTTCATTGACAAAAAAGCAACAAGGTATTATGCAGACCAAAAAGTCATAGCTTAAAATTTTCTGGTGTGTTAAAACAATTTTCGACTAAGACTTACTATATATGCCGAACTCTTCAAATACTTTTGCTCAGTTTGTCTGCTATAATTCTTTTGCTACATTTTCTTTTCTTCATCTTCTTCTTGTTATTTATCCTCATGTTGTAGATCTTCCTATTTCTTATTCTTTATACACTTTTTTATTCCTTCTTATTCTTCTCTTTCTATCGTGTGTGTGTGTATTTTTCATCGAAAAAAAAGAAAACTTTTTTCATTTCTATTACCCGTGTAGTCTCTTCTTTTTTTTCTCTCTCTTTTATTATCTTCGATGCTTTTGAATAACGTCGCAGGCTATACAGAACGATCCTATAGACAAATTTGTATTCTACTTGCATTAACTTCTTCTCATTGTACAATGTACATGTTGTGCTATTAGTTACGACTACATACGGTTGACGGTATACCTACTATATAAGATAGAGATAGATACCGGAAACGGTTCCGAAGGGACGGAATTTATTGAAAAGAAAAGCATACACAGGCCATGTATTATGTGTTGAATATAGTAAACAAATTTGTAAAAACAACAACAACAACAACAAAGAGACAACATAAAACATAATACAACTGACAACGGCGACAACCAGTGTACAATGTGTCGTAGTAATATTGCATGTGGCTCATAAGTATTTTGGTATTTCGAACCTAGTTCAATATAAATGCAGGTTTCATTCATGAATTCATCGACCAATTCGTCGATTTATCAAACCACTTCTTGATTTCAAAACCTCGGCTGGATTTTTTTCCCTCCTTTCTATTCTTTGTTGACGATTTTCAAATCACATCATAATGATGCGAAGTTGATTTTTGTGAAGTCACTTTGCCACACCAGTGGTTCTTTCAGGTATCGATATACTCCTTATCGACTCGATCAATGATGTAAAGAGTGCAAAGTGTCATTTTGTGCTACTTGATCCAAACATTTATCTACCACCTTAAATCTTCTTCACCTTAAACATGTGAAATAAAATCTTCTTCAAATCCAAAAAAAACAACGTTTCAAGTTTTATATTGAAATATGAAGAGAATTGTTGAAACTACTCGACATTTGATGTTAACTGGTACGATTTCTATGTCAGACAATTTTACCTAGATGCAATTAATGTGGCCCAAACATCACCGACCGCACAGCGAAGCGCATGCAATCATCATACACACGCGTCATTTCGACATAACACAAAAATTGACCGGATATAAATGATAAAAAAGAATTAAAAGCAGCAGAAACAATAATCAACTAGATTGTTGGTATAATTGCAATTAAAAGTCATCTAAATTTGTGTTCAGGCGTATATCGTTCAAGTTGTGATGGTGGACAATTTCTCTGCATTGAACGAGAAAAAAAAAGAAGCACAACGAACAATAACAACAACCGAACAAATATGAGAAGATTAATGCCACATAATACATAAATCGTTCAACAACGACGAACGCATAATTTAAATGACTAATAAAAACAATTTAAATATCCAAGTGATGAGCAGATCATCTGAATTGCGCTATCATTGCGCGGACATTTTTGCTCATGCCATGTCACATATTCAGTTGCAGTTTTTTTTATAATTTTTTTATTTGTGACACTGTATATGTTGTTATTGTGCTATTTTACATCTTGTTATACGTTGGCATCATTGAAAATGTAGCGTGAAACTGCAAATTATATGAGCATATATGATTATCATCATCATCATCGTTGTTGTTGTTGTTGTTGTTGTCATAATCTAGTGGTTTTAAATTTACTGCCACGCTTCTGTGGATTAATTTTGATGCATCAATTTCTATTGGAAAGGAAGAAAGTCGAACATTTGATTTGACAGGATTTCAATTGCAAACATATATCTCTCAATCGTTTAAATCATTGTTTTTATGATATCGTAAATAAACATCGTGTCAAGAAACGAAATACCAACAACAACACCGATGAAGAGAAGAAGAAGAAGAAGAAGAGTGAAAAAAATGTTTGCTGAAGTCACTTCAGTGAAGTGCATATTCAACACATGGCGCACGTAGTACCGATCGACTTTTTCCATTGTTGAGGAGATTTTCATACTCACTTCAAAATGAAATAAAAATAAATAAAAAAAATATATACTTACAACAAATGTGAACAAATAAAGTGAAGAGAAAAACAAAATATACTACGACACGAAGCCGGTGTATACTATATTATTTAAAAGTATTTAAAAAAAATTACGAATCTTCATACGATAATAACTATACCATGCAATGTCGTATTCCCCACCTGTGCGAGTTCTACTTCAAATGCATTCCCATAGGTCTTCTCTCTCTCTCTCTCTTTCCATCTATGTCTTCTCTTCTTTCTTTTAGTAAAATTTACTGACTCGGTTTTGCAATGAATATATCGAATATGCACAATACACAGACAATCGAAATAAATGTTCAAACGTATGTGTGTATCAATGGACTCTCTCACTTAAACATGCAAACAAAAAAACAAACGACCAAGTCAAACCGAGAAAGTAATGAACACCAGCCTATTACAATTGCCTCATAGGTATGTTTTCAATCGACACACACACACATTCGCACACAAGCACACACACACAAACAATTGAATTCATAGATAATAATGGAACAATGCATAGAACTGTTCGCGATCAATGTAGTTATATGAGATTTTGCAAAGAATAGGGTGGTTCGGATTTTTTTAAATAGGCCCCCTGCGGCCAACCGGGCATTTGTACCGAGATAGATGATCAATTGATCTACTCAATGGATCGATATCGAAATAAAGAACCTGTAAAAAGAAAGAATTGTCGCATCTTGAACTCAAAATATGGCTACACAGATTCAACAAGTCAAATGTGCAAAGATTTGAAAGAAAAAAGCGAAGAAAGAAATGCACAAGGCACAGATCGGACCATTTGAATGACGGCATGCATTGAATGAATACGTACGAAAAAGCCATACGCTTAATGGATGGAAAAATATTGTGTGTAAAAATGTGTACTCTCTAACATTCACCTACATAAAACTCGTACACATTATGATCAATACAGATGTGAACGTCAACGGGGACCACCAAATATATAAACAACTGATGCCGACAAACGACAGTAAACAACAAACCCACTTGATGTACGAGAAAGAGAGGAAAAAAATGGTGTAACTAATACAAATAATTTTTTTAGATAAATATAAAAAAAAACATACACACACATACAAACACACCCAATGCAAGACACCACACCATCACATTTCATGCACACATGTATTGAAGCACTTCCGTTACACATCCTCAAGCGCGCAATTCAACAACAGCCCGAACAGAAGGTGGAAGCGAGAAAGGAACAAGTTATCGAGTCAAACGATACACACAAAAAAAATACACACAGTGACTGAGAGCACCAACAACAACAACAAAATCGTATTACTGAAATACGACTTTTCATTCACGTTCGTTAGTTCTGATGACAGAGCGCTAAAGACACTACCAGATACTTTTATTCTGTATATACGCGGTCCGTTCTCTTTCTCGTTGTATATATATATAAAAAAAGTTTAAGTTCGACCGTTTTGCTCGTTTGTGAAAATTATTTTCCGTTTACGTAAAGTGAATTCGGTTGTTTGTTATTGTTGTTTCAGTCTTTTCAGTTTTCGTACAATTCAATCGTCAACAAAGAGAGAAACAATCGTATTCGTCCAAATTATGACTATTACATACGAGTCATTACACAAACACTCTTCGACCGTTTTTTAAACAAATGTAATAAAGCAATTATGTGTTCTACATATTATTTATCATTTAATATTAAATTTAAAAAAATAAAATAAAACAAATGTATCCTTAGAAGTAGAATTAAAAAAAAACTGTTGATAACATAAGAGGTTGGCTGTGCTATAATCAAAACATCGCTCCGGCCACTGACTTTTGTGAATGTTGTTACAAAGTTATCAGGATAATTTTGTGGGTTGTCGATTAAAAGTTGGTGGATATCGCCGTTTTAGCACTTTATTTCAATATGTTAATGGAATTTTTCGACAAAGAGAAAATAAATTCAAATTGTGATTCGCTATCAAAGATTGTGTGTTATTTTAAGTTCAGTTTAACATGAGAAGAAAAAAATTGCGAAATAATAACGATATCACTATGAATTGTGACTGCTGCGCATGCGACTATCATGGCTGGTGTTTTAAAATATGGATAAGTGAACGAATGAGCCGGCGGGTTAAACGTTTTTTTATCAAATAGCTATTTCTTGTCTTGTTTACAATGATCTCGAACGGTATTTCGGGATGGATCATATTTCGTTTTGATCATAATAGAGTGATCAGTGGCATTTAATATATTCGAGTATGATCGATTGAGTAATATCATTGTACGAAGTGCTGCTGAGTGAAAGATTTCGTTTGTGTTTTTTAAGGACTTAAGCAAGTAACCGATTTTTTTTTCATTTTTTTCGTTTTCGTTCGTCTGAAATCGGGGTGCATATATCTACTTATTTACGAATTACCTTTGCCTCTTAGATATTGCCTAAACGCACAAACGCCTAATTTATCGAAGGTGTTTATTCAACCGCTTGAATTTCGAGGTCTTTTCACAAATATTGCACTAAAACAGTTTCTCTCACTCAAACATAAAATGTTGTTTAAAAAATTATCATTTGCACATCGATTTGTGCAAAAATATGCTCCGTTACACTCTGCCGCGATTAAATAAACATTTTATATGCAAAGAAAATAGGTAGCAAAAAAAAACGATGAGAAATGATTTGAATAAATTAAACGTGTTGCGATTGCGATGATATTTTATGATTGCTTGACATGCACAATTAAATGTTTAAGTCATTGTATTTTCCAGCTATTGCTATTTGCATGAATATATCATTTGGCAAACAAAGTGTTGCAGAGAGTATTTTATGTAATGTGCCATCTGTGAATGTGATATGTATTCGATAAAGACCTTAAAGCGATTTTCAATCTGCCCAAAACTGATACAATTTTGACTTTTCTTTTATATAATTTTGTTGCACACGCAACATTTAAATCTTTTTGTTGTCATTTTCAACTCTTCGAGAGCGATAGAGAGAAAATAAGATAATCAGCGTTCTTAAAAAATCATTCTCGAATAACCAGCAGTTATTCAAATACTGAGGTTTCCACTTTGGCACATTTAGTGCGCATTTCAATGATAAATAAATATCCATTTAACATACATGGTGTTTATATTTCTCTCGCTCTCTCTCTCTCTTGTTCTCTGTTTGTAATGTTATAATCAGCGGGCTTGACCAAACCGTTTAGAGAAGATTTAATTCCCTCTTGTTAAACAAAACAACAAATGTGTTTTCACAACTACTCAATATAAGCGATCATAAAGGGCGACCTTTTCAAGTGGAAGTGCGAACAGATTGTTAACACACAACCATAATATGGTTTAAATATATTCATATGATTGTCCACGCAATATATATTCATATATTTAATAATGTGCCACGAAAATTTATGCTTCTTTAACGAATTAACGTAAATACATTGATTAATAGTCTGTTTCTCATTCTCTCTCTTACACACACACTCTCGTTGCGCGAACGTCTCTCGTTCATCTCGAGTGTGTTTTCAGCAAAAGAATCAACGTATGACCCGCAAATGAAAACAATTGAAAACGTTCTAATTCAATTATCCCGAAACGAAACGAATAATAAACGTCAGCCGATGTTGTTGGTGTTGTCGTCATACATTCATTGAGATGCACGTAGACGGGGGCATCAACGGTACACAATTCGGATTACAGTACATGTATGACATATACAACAACTTGTGATAAAAAGAAGACACACAGAATGCCCTAAACCGTATTTTATGATTTGATTAAATTGTACGTTGCATATCCCACTTTGTAATGAGATCATTACTTTTAATTAGAAACAATTCAAAGCTATTCAGTTTACTTGAATGCTTAATTCCTTATTCAACTTATTTTGCCCAGTTTATTCCATTGATGAATGTTACCATTTTTTTCCTTCGTTCGCCACACAAGAAAGGCAGAGAAATAAACAATACACACAGTGAGAGATTGAGAGAAATAGAGAGTACGATGTCATCTTTCTCCTGACAATTGTGTTGTATTTGAAATGACCTAGTGTATTTATTGTGCACTTCACTTTAAATAGATGAAACACACAATGTCAAATTGAATATACAAATGATGGTTGGTTGTGAGTTCAATTTCATTTGACTGAATTCAATTCGATCGGCCAGATATTGATACTCTTCGTGCATCCATTCAATTAGTTTGAATATATTCTGTTCATTGTTCCATCAACGTATTAAGTTATCAACTAGATGCTGGCCTGTAAAAGAGGCCATTTCAATTACTATTCGGATGCTTTTTTCCCCCCAAAATTGATTTAAGCCGAACAACACGAAAATGACGAAAAATGAAAAAAAAAAAAAAATGTTGTTTTTGCGAAGCACACGAATGAACGAAACAGTGATGTCTGTAGGGTAATGACGTCACTAATGCATATTTTATATGCCACAAACATTTTTTTTTGGTGTTTGAAAATCTTAATGTTGCTCACATCGTATCATAAATAAAATTAAAATCACATAAACAGGCTTCGAATGCTTTCACCACTCACAGGAATCAAGTGATTTGTGTTTTTTTCTTTCATTCTCGCGTAAAATTTGTTGGAATTGAACGCTTAGACGTGCCATCACTTCCTTCACCATATAAGAGGCACACAATTTAACTCGTTAAAATATTAATATTGAAAAAACGAGATGGAAATGAAATAAGACATTTCAGTTTTTTTTTCGTAACAAGACAAGAAAAAAAAGCAATCGGAACGAAAAAAATGTGAGATGTCACGAATCGAATGCTCCAATTTGAATGCTACTGAACTACACACTTTTGTTGCGTTTCATCTTTACACGTGTTTAACTAAGCAAGTTGCATTCTCGTCTTCTTCTTTTTTTTTTTGTTTCAGAATATTTCTGGATATTGTTTGTTATTGAAAATGCTTTAAGTCTACATCTTTATTGAACGGGGAAATCGAAATACATTTATAAATATATTCAAAATGTTGACACCGAAGAGGAAAAAAATTCATTGACAGAAATGTTATTGTGGTTTAAAATGTTCATAATGACTTAACTATGTGTTTTTGTAATTATACTTTGCCATTAAGTATGCGTATTTGTCTGAACAAACAAAAAATACGAATGTGTTGAAGAAGAAGAAAAAAATCAACGGAATGAAACATTAAAGTATTAAAAAAAAACTAAACGCGTGAAGGGAAGGAAACGATCAAGAAAGCAAGAATACTCAAAAAGTTGAAGAAGAAAATTGTCATGATGTTTTTACTTAGTATGCAATAAATGCACATTCGACGACAACGAACAGAGTTTTAAAAACACAGAATAAACCGAAAATAAATTGTAAATCGGCCAATAAGATAAAACATTTTTGTTGAAAAAATGACCAACGAATGGATCGATTGGTCGAGTGAAAATGCGAATCGTGTACGAACACCGTTGCGCGGTGGTGGTTGTAATAATTTCTTAAACAATAATTATACAAATCAAAAAGTTATCTCCGGAATGGGACTAAAAGCAAATACACTAATGAAGTCTACACAACGACCAAAAGGTAATGGTAAATTTTGTTGCATTTTTTTTAAATAGAAACAACAAATACAATTGAAAAACAAAAACCATACACCCATTTTCCCGTGTCGGGAAATTCCAACATAAGATAAAATTTCTTCAACAATTTCTACAACACAAACACTCACACACATACACACAATATGCACACACTTGAAACAAATGGTCTTTGGCCCTCTATGTATTCTGTTCGATGTCGAGAGTATTTTTCCTCTTAATGGCGAGAGTATTGAATGTTCAATGAGTCAAATGACAGACAATGTAACATTTGACCTCGATAGCCGAAAATCCTCGTCATACAATAGTAGTATTAACACATTGAACAATATAAATTGTCAAGGATTTAGCAACAATTGAATAGAATAAATTCTATTCAAATGTTTGTCACATTTGTTGACGATTAGGAAGTGAAACCGTTAGGCTTTCGAAGCAACTTAGTGTCCGGCGAGACGAAGTTTGTCACTTTTGAACATATATTTTGTTGTTGAAAGGAATATACATTGTGTTTTTGTTCCTTGGCCTTGATTTGCACAATATATCCAGGCACTGTTTTAATTCACACCAAATAAAGTACATCTTACGCACATTTTCATCAAATTCTTGGATTTAATTGCTTATTTTTTTTCTTACAGAAATGCCCATTGGTATGCCCCCCTTGACACCTGGTTCGAATAAAACATTAACAGAAGCATTGAAAGCATCGTTTGCAAAATGGGAAAAAGAAGCACAAAATTATAATATTTCAAAAGGTACGTATTTGAATTTTACTATGAACCAGTTCATTTGAAAGTTGAAACTACTGCATGATTTATTTACGATGTATTTCAAGTGTTTTTATTGAATTTATCAAAATAAATTCATTCATTTGTTGAATATTGTATATATCGATTGATAATTCAATCGTTTTTTATTTATTTTTTATTGTCATCATGTTTACCGTTGAATATTGCCCAATGCTCTTCTCTCAAGCAATAAACAATTTTATATGTTTTTCCCCACCAATCGCAAGACACTTACGACTTACCCATGGTGAATTGTCCAATCAGTAACATACCATTCGTGCGATGAAAAAGAGTGAAGAAAAAAGACACTTGATGGCATTATTCATAAAAAAAAATATTGAATCAAAAAGAGATAGAGGGAAAGAAGCCATCTCTATGGAGGAAGTTATATGACACCCTCTGAAAGTGTATTCGATTTATTTCATTCATATTTCATTGAGAAGCGACGTCTGTCAGATAATTGATTTAGAAAAATGAAATGAAAGCCATTTAAACGCAATGTATGTCAGTTTAAGTGAGTAAAACATATTATCGTGGGTCATGAACGGCCAAAAGAAAAATATGATTGTTCAACGCATATCCTTATCTGATGTCAACAGGTAGAGAGAAAAAAATGTACGTTCGATGAGCAATAAACGGGGGAAAAAAATATTTGTAAAAGGTGAATGATGGCGCACAATTTTTGGACGATTCACTTTTTTTTTCTCATTTAGAAAAAAGGGAAAGTTTAATGTAAATATCATATATTGAAAGCATGTGAAATCATCTGCAAACAATGACTTTATGAATGGGAGACTCATCAGAGAATAAAATGTCATTAATAGTTTTCTAGTACTTCAATTATACAAACGTAACGCAATGGATAATGTTAATTTGATGTGAACAACGGTGTGGAACGTCATTCACTCCTTTAATGGATTATACAGTTACAAAACGTTTTTCACAAAAACCAAACACCATCATCGTACTTAAAACGGTTTGGTGCAATGGACGATGATTACGACAAATTCGCAACATCGAACATTCTAATTTATATCTGTGTGTGCATACCGAACATCAAAGAGATGCTTTTGCTAAGGAGCATTTTATATGAAACGAATGTCCTTTTATCTTTCTTTGTACATCGGTGTGGATATTCAAATCACTTACGTTTCACATGAATTTCTTCGGTGTCTTTGTTATTTACTGATGTGGCACAAAATTGAAATAATGAATATAAATATATTGCGTGCGATAGCGAAATACGTTTGAAATGTAAATAAGGGCGTGAAAAGTATGTGGCCGCGCACACAAAAGCGACAATATCACATAAATGACACACGAATTCAATGCCCGAAGACAGTCAATTCAATTTTGGTATTTTCTGAATTCTAGCGGTTTATTATTTTGTTTACCAATTAAACATTTCGTAAAGAAGCAAACATTTTATTCATTTGTGTGGTAAGACAGCAAAATTAATTAGGATCTAAAGAGAAACGTTCAAATGAGCGTAGCATCATCTTAAATTAAAATGATTAGAGAATGAGAGCGTTTATTGTGTCGCTTCCTCTCCGGGCAATTTGTTCAGGTCGCGTTCGCATACACACACATACACGAATTGCCGTATGACCGTGAGGGCGAGTGCACGACCTCCTTTGCACTTGTCATGACAGAGATTTGCTTGTTCTCTCATTTTCTCTCTTTTAAATATTTATTTCGGTGTTATTGGTCTTTGTTCGCTGGCGATGCGACCAATATCGTTTACAATTACATTACCGCATGTCAGACCGCATATAGTTTTATCGTGTTTTCTTCATATACCACTATGAATTTTTGCTCCATATTTTTAACATACGATTATAATGGTTCGCTAAAATAAAAGGAAGCTGCTCTTTGATGTTGTATACCTATCATGTACACCGCGTATTCCACACATATAAATTCTTTTTGCTCTTGTTTTTTTTTTATTTCGGGTTTTTCAAACACAGAGAATAAATGTTACGAAAAAAAAAAAGCCAAAGAAAAGCCATCAAGTTGCCTTAATTGAATGAAATTGTGATCTAATTTTAACTACGCACGCCAATTATTGCCTTAGACGAAAGAGTGATGAGGGAGAGAAAGAAAGCGAATTGACGAGAAAAAATTGACTGTAGCCGGATATGAGAGTGTGTCTATATACACATCAAAAATATAAATATTTGTAATAGTCAAGCGTCGAAAGGTCAGTTCGAAAGAACGAAATGGCCAAGTGTATCTCAATGTGCTCAAAACACTTGCCCAACATTACGTTTTTTTATTAGATTTTTAATATACCAAAACTGATGCAATTACTGTTTTTAATAATGAAACCGACCAAAAAAAGAGAGAGACAAAACTGTGTACACGAGTAATGAGAGGTAATCGGAAATAGGCTCAAAGTGCTACCCAACAACTTTGAACAATAAAATTATGCTTGATCCCATTTAACTCACACGAACTGCTCCAAAATTGATGAAGAGAGAAAAAAAAACTATCTTTTTTATACCACATTTTATCTAATACTCTAATGATTTTCACAATGTATAAATCTGTTTGCAAAACGGTTTCATCATAATTTCTTTGTTTTTTTTTTCTCCAAATTTTGTGTGCTTAGATCCACGTCACTGGAGTGAAGAACACGTCGCTTGCTGGTTGACCTGGGCAACAAAGGAATTCTCACTGGAAAGTGTGAATATTGAAGCATTTTCTAAAATGCGAGGTCGTGATATGATTGCCTTAGGCCGAGATGGATTTTTAGCAAAAGCTCCACCATTCTTAGGTGATGTTCTATGGGAACATTTACAAGAAATTCTACAAAAAGGTAAGTCATTTAAAACGGTGTTTTATTTAAAGAAAACGCCAATGAAATGGAACCCGTTTATTTTATCCTTTACGTCATTGAAGTTGAAATTGAAGTATTTTTCGGAAACTCCATTCGGGGATTTTTTTTTATTCAAATTATCGTTACTACAGCCATGAGTCATATTGTCAATCAAAGTGATAAGAAAAGAATTTAATAAAGCAATATTTTTATCTTTTCGAGTAAAAATCATGTGTCTGTAGTTTGAGATAGCTCAATTTCAGACAAAAACGATAAAAACTATGACATATTGTCTACCAAACAGCATCATCTCATATACGTTTTTTCAAAAGAAAATCTGGTTTTTTTTTTTATCTCAAATGGAATATTCAGTCAATTTCGAATCAACATCCAATATAATCCAATCTAATCGTAATGAAATCAGTATTCCATTCAATACAAATACATGGTCACCACACACTGATGGTATTCATCTGAGCATAGCACGTTTATACATTCGTCATCAACGAATTGAAAAATTGCACTAAATTCGTCGTTATTTAGACATGTAATTCAAATGGATGAATGGAATATTTATAAAACATTTATTTCATGTTATGTATATTAGACGAACATTGTGCGCTCGGGCAAATAGAACTGCTTGAATATTATATTAGGTCTCTCTCTCTCTCTGTGTTGCTTTTTTTCGATTGAAAATAAGAGAGAGAAAAAAAAGTAACAAAGAATTCTATAGTTTACATCAAATAGATGTCTGACTAAAAATAACAGAGTGTATGGTATGTGTATCACAATAGGAATACAAAAATCATAAGTTAGATGAATTGAGTGAATCAAGAGAAAAGCGAGCCAGCACCAGTTGCAGAACAGAAGAAATATAATACATCAAACATTCATTAAAGCGCGCAGCTCTCTAAATATGTGTATTTACAAATTTTTATTCAAATTGAATAATACGCTTTTGATTTGCTCATATGGTGTGGACAAAGTGGTGATTCGGGAGATTTTTGTTCACCAATTGTGCATGAACGATTTGATCTTGTCATCGTTTCATTTTCATATATACACACATCGTGTGTCCAATGAAATATTCTTTTAATAAAAAGAAGAAAAAAAAACATATGTGACGCGTTTACTTACCTTATAAATTCAAGCGAAAACAAATGCATAAATAGAGAGCACTCTTCGTAGAAATAATGAAATAGCATAACTCATCGTCCTCTTGAAAGGATTGTACGACTGCCAATTTTGTCTCATTTGAATAAGAATTTTTCACAATCTTCATTGAACAAAAAACACAACATATTAGGTCAGCAATTCCCCTCTCTCTTTGCTCCGCTCGTCATTATTAAATTGTGTTCAATAAAAATGCCTGATTTCATCGTTCGATTATATGATGTGAGAGAAAAAAAATTTGTAATAATAAATGAATCGAGTTCCCTCAGACAAATCAAGATTCGCATCTAAATTGAGTTATTGTAGTAAACTCTTGCTATGCTATAATTTATTTTTTATTTTTTTATTGTATTGTGAGCCATTTTAGGGGCAGGATCTAATGTAAGCCTATAGAAATTCGAAAAGATGTATTGGCATTCGAATAAGTACAACCCTTTTTCGTGCTCTCTTCATTCATGCTTAATTTGCATATCAACGAATTTTCGCGTTTGATCAAAAGATCCGAACAGATTGAATTCAATTATCATTTCACACATGGCCAAATGGTGTAAACGATTTTTCATGTCTGTGTTTAAAGGAACATGGCATGGAAATTTTTTATGTTTTTTTTTTATTTATTTCGCTTATTTTCAGATTGTGAAAAATCACTGGAAAACGTACCGACAAACGTCTATGAATCAGTATGCGGACCAGAATTATCCGATTTTTTGGGCACACAACGAACAACACCAAATTCACAAAATTACACAAACAACAAACCGTTCGCATCGATAACAAACGGTAAGTAATTTGTTTATATTTGATTTGTGTGCTATATTTTTGTGCTTCTAATTTTGTAAACACCAATGTAACAAACATTCTTTGATGTGATAATAAAATTTTCAAAAAATCAAATTCAGATCAAACTGCGAGGGTAACGCGCTTTGCGTCCTTTGATTTTTATGTCCTGCATCGATTATGAATATAAATATGAATTATGTCCAAATAATTAGGGGTGTCAACTGCACAGATAGAATATTCAACAGAACTCAACAACCGTGCCTCTCTGTCGCATCTGAACCGAATGGAAATGAATTATTGAAAATATAAAAAAAAATAACTACACACATACAAAACGAATAAAAAAAATACCGAGAGAAACAGAATGAATATAAAGAATAGCAATGCGCACATAAATGCGAATGAACAGAAGTAAAAAAAAACGCGCTACGTTCAATAAATATATAGTTGATGTTCTAAACGCGATGTTAATTTATTAAAATTCACGTTAGTCATAGCCGTCACCCATTTGATGTTTATGTATTTAATTTTTATTTACTTGAATCAACGTCAAATGTCAAATGAATCTACTCGCGCTCAACAGCGACCGAGAGAAACAGACACGAAAAAAAAACATAGTTATAATAATAATAAAGAATCTACTACAATGACACCAACAACCAGAATAAAAGTTTGCTGTAATGCGAAGTTTCACATATATTTGGTTATAAAACGTATCAGCATTCACTGATTGCGACCGTTCCAGTTGAGCTATTTTGAAACAAAAGAAAAACTTCATCGCATCGCTCATTTCATTTTGTGTGTATTTTCGTTTTTTTTTCAGTATTTTTGTATTGTTGATTCCTGTTTCTTTTTTTTTTAATTTTTGTAATTATTGTACCTTTTCGGAAAAAAAAATATATAGAGAGAGAGTCATATATGTGTATTGTGATCCCCCTTCTATTATTTGACCGTTCGACTGACTCTATACCGAGTATTACTGACAGATAGAATGAAAATAAAGTAATTTTTGGTGTTTTCGTTGTTTTGTGCATTCAATTTTAAAAAGAATAAAACCTCATCTATTAAATTAATTCAAAAAAGTCAAGCACTTTTCGATACGCATTCGTGAATTTTTTTGTTGTGTTTTTGGTTTCATCCATTGCGTCGTCTCCTGAGCAGAACTCTCGGCTTGAACATTTTCGGTTGAATCTACCCGAAAACAAAACGAACAAACCGAATACATAAAATTAACCGAGAATGAAACAACAAACATACGAAAAATACACCTTCAAATATACATATACTCACTGCACATTACTGGGAATACGGTGTATTGCGATGACGTTTTTTTTTTGTATGTGTGCCGCTTGAGCGAATCCGTCTCTCTGCATCACATTATTATATATGCAATCTGAAAACAATGCCCGTACGCATTGCTCACTTGTCGTAAATGGCGAAGCAAACAATTCGAGCTGCTTTTATGCTCAGAATATGAGAATGACTTTAGGTTTTTTTTTTAATTTTGTATATCTTCGTCGATTATTACTGAATTGATGGATCTTTTGAAGAATGTAACGGGTGCCCGTTGTTTAATGCAGTTTTTATTCGAATTAACTCCAACAGACAAATGCTTCGATTCTACAATTCATATATCGATATTTATCGAGGGAATCTACGAAAAAAGAATATCCGAAGATTTTCTTAATAACCGATTGGCACACTCCAAATCGTGAAATTGAAAAAAAAGCGGAAACAAAACTAAATAAATCGCAATAAAAGAAATCGTGCAGGTGTGACTGTATTCGATAGAAAGTAAAGGATTTCAGTTTTATTTTAAATGGTTATTGAATTTTAATATTAAATGACTTTTTATGACAAAAATTATTCATAAAGTAGAAAAATTTATTGGCGCACACACCAAATTTACAATTAAAACGAATTTCACGTATGTCTATACAAAATGGAAATGAAAAATACGAAAAAAAAGAATCATCCATAACTTTCCTTTATCGTCAATTTTTTTCGAGTCTTTTTATTGCGTGTGTATATTCTTCATTAAAGTTATTGTTTAATACCGTGGCCGTATTATCGATGATTCAGCCATAACAAACCCTGAACAAAGGTCAGATTAAATGTATTTTGCGCGAAAATTTACTAAAAATAGAACGAAAAACCGAGGTAGATTGTTGATCAGATTGAGATAAATGGTGATTAATGATCATTTATAGACGAATAGAGAGACAACACAAGCAGAACACAAGAGTTTTCTTTCGGTGATGGATATGAAGTTTTTTTGGGTAACATACCATAGCATTTTGCGTGAAACGAAGAAGAAACAATAATACATTCATATTCGATCCTCGCCAACAGCACACAATTGACATCCATGGGGCAGTGCTGGGATTTCAATATTGTATTGAAATGAACTTGAAATTTGCATTAATCGTAGATATCTATTCTCAAATATTGTTCGGTTTGGGCAGTGTGGCGGCGCGCACAATCACATAAAACTCAATAATTCTGCAGAACAAACAAGCAAAAGCACCACACAGAAAGAGAAACAACCATTATGAATTTTTTTTTTTTTTCAGAATTCGTTTAATTGACGATTGTAGTGTCTGACACGGTACACGCATTTCATTCTATTCGCTCTTTCTCTTTCTTACTCGCTCGCTCTCTCCGTATATACCTATATTCAAAATAAACTAATACAATGAGCAATTAAAAAATAAAATAAAAATGAAAACTAAAAGAGACAAAGCAACGAAAACGAAACAAAGAAATTAAAATATTATATAGTTATATATATTTTTTTTGTTTATAAGCCAGTCAGTTGCTTTGTCCAATAAATAATTTATTCACAGCAGAAATTCAAAAACGTATAACAAACATGTTCGGTTCTCCAAGTCTACATTGAAATGAGAAATATTCGAATGCAAATTCAAGCGTTTAATTCTTCGTTATTGTTGTTGGTATTTTTCTTTCTTTTTCGTTGGTCGTTGTTTCGATTTCGATGGTATACTGTTCCCAACTCTTTTTTTTGAATGGATTTTGTTTTTGTTTTGTTTTAATTTGTTTCCTTTTTCAATATCAGTCGTGGTTTTTTTTTTCGCTTATCTTTTCACAAGGATATAATGTATTCATTTAGAAATATCTAGTAATCAATTGTTCTACAACTTCTGTTTCTGTTTCTTTTAATATACAAAGTTATTAAGTTGCTTGTAAAGCTTTTGTGTTATTTGATTTCAAGTACACTGTAGTGATATGATTAACCATGAATGTAGAAATTGCGAATAAAATTGCGATCGACGAATTACAAAGCGTTTGATAAATTATTCGGATTAAATATTTCGGTCGGACTTTGGTTGCCAATAAAGCAACTTTCGCCGCTCACCACAAAAATGAAATAAATTCTTTGGTTATTGGGATGACCTGTGTGCATAGAATCGAATATAGACAGAGATATAGAAACCCATCAGTGAATACGAGAGTATCGGTACAATGCATATTCAACACTTTGTATATAAATTCTCTCACTATCTGTATATCGAACTCGGGTCGCGAGCGCACTCATAGTGAGTTGACTTATTATCCCATAGCGCTGAAATTTTCTCCTGTGAACACACAATGGGTACAATAAAACATACTAATCGTTTGAATAAACGCTGTAGGTGCTTTGGGCACAAATAATAATGAAACGTGAGTTAATGACTGTGATTCCTGTCCAGATTATTTTATTGTTTTTACTTTAAACCACACACTGCACACATGGGCCTTGCGAGAGTGTATGTTGTGTGTGTTTTTTTTTTTAAATATGTGCTCTCTTCACGCTGTTGATTGTTCTTTTTTTTCTCCCTGCGTGTAGCATTTAATCTAATTTTGATCGAAGCAGTTAACATATGGACAAAAAAGAGACACACGAATATAAAAACAAATACAAAAAAAAACTGAACATACATACAAATTGACACTGTACAGTTATAAAAGATGACCGAAACTGAAAATCCGATTTCTGACCTTTCGAGAGAAAATTTGTTTGAAAATAAATCGAATGGTGTGAAAGCTTTTTTTTTCTCGGTGATTTGAATTGTTTTCTAATTCGCAAAAACATTCGAATATACAATACATCAGTACCGCATCAGTTGAGTTTACTCAATATTTTCACTTTTGCACATTAACTAATTGTTTATAAGTAATGTTGTTGCAAACAAGCACATTAAGGACGATGATTGAGTCGAAGATTTTCCTCACAACTGTATGGACCATACAAATGTAGATTTTGAACGAAATGCCTTCATTTTTAACGAAATGCTTTCACCGTGTGGCTTTCACAGCCATGAGATCAGTCTTTCCTGAATACAAAACAAAATGAACTTTTCTCTCAAGCTTTAGTTTATCGCTCCAAAAAAGGTTCATTTAAAATCCAACAATTCATCGTGAAATCAATTTCATTAAAATATTGAATATGGATGAAATGAAACTGAACGCAAAATTGCTGCAAAGAGACTTGCGAAATCCAAATAGTCAGCATTTATTTCAAAAAAAAAGAAAAAAAAAACTGTTTATTTTATGTAATAAATCTGTTATGTCAAGGCATTTCGATTTCGATCGCTTCACAAAATGACCAGCCAAAATACAAATATGAAATCGGAAAATATTGCAGAACAAAACATCGATTAATTGACAAAAACGAATCGCAATTGCAATTAAAGATTCCGAACAATAAATAGAAAGAAGAAGAAAAAAATTGTGTGTGTAATCTCCAATTATCAATTTATTGCATTTGTGCCGCTCTACCATCTTCTTTGAGACTATGACTACGACGACGAATTATATTGGGCATATAATCGACAGTGGCACGTAATGTGGGCCGTACTTTTTATATGCGCGCTGCGCAGGTACGAATGCCACAGCGAAACATTTAACGTAAGTTGGCCTAGATGTGTCTTAGACCAAAACGAAGATATAATATGATGAAATTGCTCATTAAATGGATGTAAAATATAAATTATAGATTCGTCCACATCATTTATTCAAAACATATTCACATATGGCGAGTGTAAGTGCGTGGTCGTGCAAAAAAAAGCAACAACATCGAGAAAAAAAAAGAAGAAATAATAATAATGAAAAACGGCAACAGCAAACGCAAAAGCGAAAATAGTGGACACACAGAATTCAGTCGAGCAATAAGCACCGTTTCTTCGTTGGTCAAATGATGTACTCGTACATCATGTATTGTGTCAGCCGAATGGCGTGATTAGTATTGGTTAAGCTGTTTTGTGCAGATAGACCTCACATCCAATCCGCGTGCGATTGGTACACACACCAAATATATTTCAAATGCTTGATGAGTAAGCAATTCTCCAATGCTCATCAACATGTCGTGTTATGCTGGCCGCGCTTTTTTTTCTTTGCTTCATCTTTTGCCGCTCATTTGTTTTGAAATTTGCAAGAGGCCCCTCACAATTCGCCTAACCTTTCAAAAGATTTTTTTCGTTGTTGTTTTTTTTCGTAGCCCGTTGAAAGTACTACAAAACTGGAGTCAATTCAGTTCGTTTCTGTGCCGAAGTGGTGGTAATTATGTACGGTGTTTTTTTTTTATTTCGCTTAATGAACGTTTCACCCGAATTTTGTTAGCGGCCGAATCTGATTGCTCTTCTGAATCAGATTTCTTCTTTGAGTCAGTCATCACTTTGTTCCATGTTTTATGTAAGCTTCTGGTATTCTCTTTGAAGACCTTTTTTTTCGCAATGACTTATACAATGGCCTTTTTCTCGTTCGCTGATGAGTTCAAATGAAATGTTTAACACGAAATTCACACCGAATCATCGAAGAAATTCACATTAATGACATTCGCACCGATGACAGATTCATCATTTACTCGAAATGAATTTGATTGCAACCGAGCATTTCATCGCTTCATTTTTATATTCTTTCGAAAATTCGCGTTTGATTTTAATGCGCATATTCAATTGACCTAATCAGTTGCGAGAGAGAGAGCGAAAAAAAAAACGTTGCACAAAATCTCGAGAAGAGAATAAATAAAAAAAACATCAACAACCGACATTTCAGCAAACAAAATCGAGCGAATCGTATATGTGCATATGAGTATAAAATGTCGAAAACATAATTTTATTCGAGAAGCGTTTTGTATATATGGAAAAGTGAACACACGACACACACGATGAGATAATAGTGTAAATCTAGCACCGCCTCTTCTCTTATAGTCGCTTTAGTCGCATATACACATCATTGGCTCACGCAGCACACAGCTATATACTCATACACACCAAACAGATTCTTACATCCCATTCACAAACAATCACACGAAACATTTTTCGTTTGATTCGTTTAAATGCGCAAGAACATAAAAATAAAACACACCAGCAAACAAACCGAACAATAAGTGCCAAGATGTGTATATATACGTACACACGAAAGCGAGAGAAAAAAAGCGCTGGAAATAATAGAGTTTTTTGTATCATGTTGGCGCAAGCTGCTGCAATGTAGAAGAGACGCACAGCCAAATGAGAGGAAAAAAAATTGACGGTGAACGAATAAGATAGATTGGTTCGCTTTGTAGCGAAGAGCTTATGCTGTGAATCTGTATATGTGTTATGTGTGTGTGTGTGTGTTATTGTTGCAATGCTCAGATTTTAGCACATGCTTGAACTTTTTGTTTATCACAAATAAGCACAATACAAAAACATTGATAAAACCTCGGATTTAGATAACATGTACACATTGGATGTCAAATAGATTTTAAAATGTCAATATATACATTTTGTCTGACAAAGTAATTTGCAAATAAAGAAAAATACCCTTCATTATAAAATGGCTTTGAATTGGATGTTATTGTTTTATATTTGTTCCATCTTTCTTTCGTGCGTATTTCGTTTCGACCGAATTATTTCATCTTTTCGCATTCATTTGTACATCACAGAAATCAATGGCACACACATAAAGACAACAAATATCAAAATATTGCGCCATTGTGTAGCGCACGCGAGAACATTTTGTTTATAGATTGATCGGTGTTCTTTGTGATTTGACAAAATAAACGGGGAGAAAAATCAGATCAGTGTAAAATCCACGTACACACATACATACGTTGCAATTAATTGCTGATGAACAACGAAATCAAAAAGATTTTTTCACCTTTTCGAGATGTCGTGTCGGTCCCATGTGCCGAAAGAGAAACAACCCGAACCCGATCATGCTATAAGACAATGAATACAAAATTATAAATGAAAAACTGCATGCACTTTATTACAAAGATAAATTAAAGTGAAAAAAAAAATCTCCATATACACAAATATTATATTGGAATAGATGACAACGATACTACGATGTACGCACTAACAAGATCTATTATATATACTAACATCCGGTGACCATTTAACCGGATGTTTGACCGCTGATAATGTAGAAATGCTTGCCATTTTATGAACAACGAAATGAGACCGAGCGAGAGAGAGAGCGAGAGTTACGATAGCGTGCATGATTCTGATTACAGTTCACTCATGGTGTGTTGCACGCTTAACCGTATCGTTCATTCATGCAAGTGTTTTGTATATAGAATTTAGTTAGGTCTGCTTTTAATATTATGATTCATTTAAAATTGCCAACGACTTGGAACTGCCACCTCTAATGTTTTGATCGTTTGATCATGGCGAATGACACAGTTCACGATTTATTTTATGATTATCGGTAGATACTGAAAACGGGCCGACATGAGAGCAAAAACAACACACTCATTTCAAGCGAAATTACATCGTTAACGGAAAATAGCAAACGAAAATGTGAGGTCTTCATAGAAGATTTATCAATTTTATTTTATGTTGCTGCGATCTCGATTTTTTTATTCGGTTTCTATCAAAATGAACTTCTAATGCTTCTTCTAAAGCCATTTTCTTTGCTTTATTGATTTTTTTTTTCAACACACAAAACGATCCTTTTGTGATCATTTACAATAATTGATGCGTACATACGATGAATTGGCCAAACTAGATCGGTTTTCAATTGAATCCATTGAAAGAGAGAAATGAAGAAAAGAGAGGAACCCCGAAAGTTGAAACCAAACACTTAATCAAAAAGGAAAACCCGTAGATCGTGCGAGCAATATCTTGTTTACAACAGTTTTATTTTCTCTTCATTTCGTTGATTTTCCACAGAAAATACGACAGCAACAACAACATCGAAAAAAAAATGTAATATTATAAAAAAAGTGATATGGTGTTGTTACTATGTGTGCATTTCACATCTAGACGATATCATGGTAATTTAAGTGAATTTAAATTCTTGTCGCGTTGTCGTCTTCGTCTCTCTCTCTCTCTTCGTCAAGGAACCACATCGATCAAAATGAGTTCCTTTTTGTCGCCTCCCTGCTATATTTGCTGAGCTTGTTTAAACATCGACGATGACAAAAAAGAGCGGAGAACCAAAAATCAAGAAAAAGTAAAGAAGAAGTAGTAGTAAAAGTAGAGAAAAAAAAATTACTTCTTAAATATCTTATTACATTTCCGCTCTCTTCAAGTTCTCTTCCTTTCAGTGTTGGTTCTTTTTTTTACATAATTATTGGTAGGTTTTATCATTATTCCACTCATATTTTGGGATATTTAGTTCTATTTGATTTGTCTTTTGACTGAAACTGAAGACAGCGAGAAAGGGAGAGAAAGAAGCAAAAGAAGAATAGTTAAAATGCTCCTTTTGTAAGAGGATTGTCATTGTGCTGAGCACACTCATACATATGGAATAGAATGCAAAATGACTAGACATAGGTAATAATCATGGTAAAACTGAATAAGAATAAAATTTGTTCTTCGTTCGCGTTATCCTTTTGTATCCATGGTTTTTTTTGCGCCAGAGATTCTTTTCATTCACCTGAATGTATTCGTTATAATCACGACGAATCAAACACTTCATATTGCTTTCAATGTAGAGAGAGAGAGAATGAGAAGAAGAAGGTAATGTTTAACTGGAACAACCGGAAATTGAACAACAGAAGTGTTTTAACGGGTGCGATTCACGTGACGAAATTTTTTTCATTTCGATAACTCCTCTCGAAATTGCATGCTCATTGTTAATAAATCTCTCTCTCTCTCTCTCTATCTCTTGTGCTCGTATCGCATTCCATCGAATGTCATTGCGGGATGAACGTAATGCCATTTGCATCGCTTCAATTTGGGCGTGTGTTCATTTCCACTTCACAGTCTTCTTGTTAATCCTTTTTTCATTGCCATTACATTACTCGACGATTGTTGGCCTTTTCATAACTCCTTTTTTCCAATGCATAACGTATCGCATTGTATTAGTCTTTTCGATGCACTTATGCCTGCTTTTACCTCACTTATCGGTAAATATTATTTTACAAATTGATTTAAAGTATACTCAATGCGCATTCCTTGCGCATGTTTTTCTATATACTTTCATTTTTTTGTTGTTCGTGTCTCTTGAGTTTCACTTCGTTTTAACTGTTTTTTTTTTTTTTGTTAAACTGGTTGCATTGATTGTATGCGATACCCGATTACAATGGATTTTATTGTAAACCATAGATGCAGTTTTCTTTCAAAGCTGAAGACTCGTTTTATTTGTTGTTGTTCAAATGATCAATTACCATAATGGTATTATTCATAGAAAATCGGACATGATTTAAATTACACAAAACACTCTTCTTTTTTTCATCTTAAAAATACAATTTCTAGGATTTTCATGTTGATTCAAATGGCACGTGGTGATTTATTTTCTGCTTTTTTTTTGAATAAGTTTAATCTCCATTGTCGTAAAAACAGTGAAAAATGTACAAAATAAACGATATTTTCCTTTGGTGGCATTCCAAATATAATCATTTAAAAACGAATTTCCAAACAAATCGAAAATATATATTTGCAATTTGTATGCATTTTTGCTAAGTGGCAACCAATCATAATAATATACAATTTCATTAAATTAATGACGTCCCTCTTCTGAACGCAATTTCAAGGAATGAGAACATTTCGTTGCGCTTAATAAAAAGTCAATTTACACATAAGTTGTTGAATGAAAAATTGCGCCCGCGAATGCTATTCAAGTTGACTGTGTCGGTTTTTGAAGGGAGAATGCATGCGAACGCACGTGAAACCCCCGCATAAACAAATCGAAATGTGAATGAGAAAATGAAAAACAGAAACGAAAAAAAAAATTGAAATAAGTGTTTTAAAAAAAGTTAAACTATAAGGGAAAAAATGAAATTGCGTTTCGTGGATAGATACAGTTATTGCGAGTTCTCATGCATCGCATTTTACCTTAAAAACTTTTACTTGAGCAAAGCGAGGAACAAAAAATTATATTCCCACGGATTCACTTGAGTAGTTTTTGTACGCAATAAAAATTAAAAATAAAAAAAATATATAAACAGATACGATTTTAAATGAGATATAATTTAAAGGCTCTTAATGTGACAACGGCTCCAAATAAGTATATATTTATTCTTTCACCTCACACACACTCTCGCTCTTTCTCCATCATCTTCGAAAGCCAGCATAAATTGAATGAAACATATGAACGTTGTGAACAATTGTGACAGTTACAATGTCTTGTGCAAAAAAAAAACGGTTTATGAATTTTGCTTTTCGACCGTGCTATTTTCACAATTTTTAACTTGTTTTTTTTTCTATTCAATTTTTAACTCAATTTTTAAAAAGTTGAAACAAAAAATCGACATACATATATAAATATATCTCTATTTATAGTCTAATGAGAGCGTAAAAGACTTTGCATTTTTCACATTCGTAAATCATCTTTCGGCTCCTTTCTCATACTTGGCTCATTTTTTTGTTGGAAAATATCTTTGGGTTCGCACCCTCGCACGATTAATGAAGAGAAGAAGAAGAAGAAGTAAAAAAATTATAGCGATAAATGAGAGAGAAAAAACAGCACGGCAATTCAAGGTTGGGAAATGAACAACGAAAATGTAATTTTACACCGAAAAGAATATGCTCGACACTGCTGTGTGGGAATGTCAATAAAAGCGGTATTGTGTCTGCTGGTATTCGAACACAGATAGACCCTACTGTTGGATAGCACACATTTGGCTTTTGGTGTAAGTTGTGTGTGCACTTTTTCGTGTATGTTTTCTTCATTCGGCAGCAGTGAGAGATGGAAAGAGAGACGGTGACCTTTTTTTACACAAAATATCAAAAAAAAAAAAAAAAACACACGCTAAACACTAAATAAATAAATTAGAAAACCGAAACACTAGCCACTCTCTTGTTCATTCACTGTCCCTGTTCTGTTCGCCCCGTATTCCCCACCGCACCAATCTATTTTATCGTTTAAATTAATGCCCTTTCGATTTGTGTGAAATTGTGTGCATATTTATTGTTTTATTTCTTTGTTGTTATTTGTATTCTAACTAAGCAGCCAACAGCTCAGCAAACTATTGAGCATCTACCAGCGACAGGTGGCTGGCTCGCTGATGCGAAAAATAACAACAAAAACACACACACACAACACAATATAATATAAAATGAAAAGGCGAGATAGAGAGAAACATTTTTAAAATAAAAGAACACAGAGAGAACAGAAAATTGACAACGACGGCGGTGGCGGCGACGGTGAAACATATTACAGGAGTATACTGTCACGCATGTAGCGAACAAGTAACATTCATTATCCCCCAATTTCTACAGACACTTTTTTTATATTCTATCCTATTCCAATTCTTTTAAGCTCTCATATATACGGTGTTGAACGGTGCACTTTTCATATATGACCAAGTGTGTTCAACATGTTTGTTTACAGATTTGTTATATTTTTTTCGTTCTTCTCATCGTTCGTTTTGCGAAACTCGGTATGCAATGATATTTTATTGAGAATGTGTCAAGCAATTTGTCGAAGTAAATGGTTGTGCAGCCAAATAATTTGTTTTGTTTTTTTCGTTTTTCAAAAATTGTTCGGCCGTCAGTTGGTGAAGATGCTCAATGGTTTTCAGATGATCCATTCATCCTGCAGAGATGATAAATAGATTTGGTTTGGGGTGTTTTGTGCAACATTTCGCTTCGGCTCTCGAATTCAAATCCAAAATATATGCTGTCTTCAAGCTAATATGCAATATGCTAGAGGCATTTATGAAATTTCATTTCGATGCATCGCAGTTATCAACTGTTGTTGTGCGCAAACGATCATTCTCTCTCTGTTTCTGTCTCTGTCTGTCTTTCGTTTTTTTGTTTTTTTTTTCCTCTTCGGTCTTACATTTCAAGTGTATGCGCAAACAGCGTAACATATTGTGCATATATGTATATAGACTGAAGATGATGTTTAAAAGTAAGGGAAACATTATGATGACGACAACAATTACAGCGCCAGTGTACACGATCAAACGGCAAAGAAACAGTGGAGAATGAGAAACAGTGCGATTGTATTGAATGCGTTTCCATCGCACATACACATACACCGGAACGGCAAAGCCATTCATTCAGTTCAAAGCGATATTCGGATATATTTGTTGAATGTTTGACGGCGGTACATGTGTGTGTATGGGTCGTATTCGTGCAAGAGAGTGAGAGAACGTACACAGTATGAGTATATGTGCAAAGCAAGACTCACATTGGTTTATTCGTCGTTTCTTTTTCGTATATGTACTGAAAAAGTTTTTGTCGGCTGTTGGACTGCTGTTCTCAGATCAATTCAGTAGTCTTAAAACGGATATCGACGGTTACGAACGGAAAAGAATCAAGATATAATACACGGAGAGGAAACGAGACTCTATACATAATTTTTTTTTGTGTTCTTGTATTGTTATACTTGTATGCATCCGTACACTTGCCCAAAGAGCGGCCAATTTCATTCGTTTTATTTATTTTTTGAAAATAAAATTTATTTAAAAATAAAACAGTTTTTCTATGTGAAATGTATTTGGATTTTTTTTGAATCGATCGAAAAATAAGTTGTGTAAAAATGTGATCGCAAATTGTGAACAATTTTTTTAAAAAATCGTTCTTTTCATTTTCTCTTCACGAGTGAGAATTCCAAAACTGTGAACTGTTCTTGTATGTGATGTGAATGATCAAGATCTCAATAGTCCACCACAAATTTGTATCACGAAAACAAAGATCATCGAAACGAGATTTTTTTTTTTTTTAAATCAAAATCGTAAATCAAAAAGTGTTGAAAAAGGATCGGTGGAAAATAAAATCCGAAAAACCGAAAGAAAAGAAGAGCTTTGTGTGAATGAGATTATTTGTTTGTTCAACCGAGAAAAGCGCATAAATTCAAAGTGTTAAGCCTAGTGCATCAAACCCAAGAGGGTAGCGTAAGCACCCCGGATCATAAAGTTTTACCAAATCTTGGTGACAGTATGGTTTATCAATCATTCGAGTTAGGTGCCGGTTGTGGTGGTGTCGATTATTTACAACCACACATAGGTGACTACATACCATCAACTGCTAATTTATACACAGATCTCGATACATCAGTTTATAGCCAAGGTAAAAAAATTCATTGAGTTTTGTGGCCAAAGTGCCGAATTCTTCAAATGGAATATACCATTTTTTTCATATTTTTAAAAATTTCAATTCGACTAGAACCATGCCGTGTTTGAGTGGGTATATGTTTCATTAACTTTTATGTAGTTCATTATAATTCGAATGCCATTACACGTTGAAATACTAGAATATATAAAAAAAATGAATGTTCAAAAACACCATCAAATGTAGAATCTTTCGACGAAAATAAAAACCAAACATATAAACCAATCGAAAGACCAAAAACAGATCTCAAGACAATTAATGCAATTGGAAATATGATTTTCAAGGATATGATCATAGTTTTCATGTTGAATTTTGTGCAATATTTCGGCAATTCAAAAACCATATGAAGCATGTACATATTCACTTTTCATATGTCAATGTCATCGGATGTTAGGCAATAATCGAATTAACTTTCGATAGGATTTAGTGAAACAAAACGCAGTGTTGCAAACCATCAACAATAATATGCCTAAGCAGCAACAACAACACGAAAAAAAACCCATAAACATAATATAATAATAATTTCTAGATGTGCATACGGTACACATATTTTATATACACACATTTTATTCAGAGGAAAATGAAACTGCTTTTGCGTGGTGGAGCGCGCACAACGGTCTCTCTCTCTGTGTATGTATGTATGTGCGCAAATGCGCTCAATTCAAACGCATTAAATCGTTCTGATTTGTAGTGAAGCTTTCACGGTTTACTGCCCTTTCTGGTTCGAGGATTTTAAGCATTTGTGCGCTCATCGAGTTAGACGAATTTATGATTTTTGGCTTTGAAATTTTTAAGTCCATAGAATTTAATTGGATATCAACGATCGGTCCAACGAAAAAATGAACATGAAAATGTTAGTTAATTCAAATAATATAACACTTGAATAGAGTGAACACGAAAAAAAACCCACCAACAACAACAATGCCAAACATCTTCATGGGCGCAACATAAACAAAAAAAAAACACCAAATAAAACAATTAATTATTTTGCTGTTACAAAGTGAAACGAAGTTTTATTAATGTTAATTCAGATTTTGGAAGTGATTTCAAGGCGGTTAGAAGTCATTGATTTTTGTTCATTATTCATGTAAAACGAAATGCTTGCATTTGCTGTAACAGCAGCGACATTGAGCCAAAGCAATCGTTCATTTAAACAGAGTCCGTCTAATGATTATTGCCATTGTTATGTGTGTGTATATATATCTGATACTATTCAAAACTCCCAGATAATAATGGACGATGTAAGATTCTTGCATCGACAAACGACATATCGTCATTACTCTTGAACATTTTTTTTGTGTATGTCGTTTTGTTTGGTTTAAATTAACCAAAATGATAGTGATTTTGTATGTATTTGGAAATGCATAACCGATGGATCAGTTGTATTCAAGTTATTGACAAAATTATACCCAATTACCACCAGCATTGTGGGTCGTTTAGTATTCTTGCGGAATGTGCATTGCACATTAGTTGAGTCATAAATGCGTTGAACACATTGTACATAGACACGATGGACTTTAGTACAGTTTCATACATTCGGTCAATTTAGCCGAGGCGAACTTTATGCCATTCGCGATACATAAATGCGATTAATGAATGCACACGCACTATGTGTGTGCAAAACAACTACCACGACCGCCGCCACTGCCACCAAAAAAAAAATGAAAAAAGATTGCCTGGCGAGAATTTATCGATACGTGAAATTTTCGCTTTCATTTTGACCTATAAATGCGAAGGAAATTATGAATTAAACATGTCAGCATGTGTAACTTTCTAACTGCCAATGCAATTCTGACCTATTTTATATAATTTTAATTTTAATTTTATGCAGCATTTATGCGTGTTATTTCATTCCGGTCTGTTCCATGGAGAAATCCATAACATAAAAGGAAGTAAGAGGATTGATGAATAATTTCTTCTTGTTTTTTTTTGGTTGTAAAAAGAGAAGAAACGAAAACCGCTGAATTTTAGGTGTAATCAAACACACGCTTATTTTGGTTTTATGGCATTATTTGCGTTCTTCTTCTTTTTTTGTGTGCATAGAATACGACCACAAGATGTTCGGTCGAAAGGAGGGCTGCATATATGCACATTCAATATACTACGCATACACGGCGGCCACATCGAGAAAATTATGTAACGCATACTTTGATGATTTTATGTCAATAATAAATTATCATATTTTAACATTTCACATGACGAGAGAAAAAAAAACACACACAACATTTTAATTCCAAATTAATGTGCGAGCGTGTGAGTGCAATCAATACGCAACGGTTCCACTGTGTGTATGTTACATGTACGCAGAATTTATGTATATAAATATATTGCGCAGCTTGCAATACATCACATTCGCAAGCTGATGAAATGAAAATAACTGCGTATCACACTATCATTTAATTCAATTAATATTTATCATAACAAAATTATCATGAATTTCGCATAAATTACGTATATGTGTATGTGTGGTTGTGACTTTTAATTTACATTTAATAATTTTTAACGGTTCAGCACGCGGGATGATATCTAAGCGTTTTTTCGTTTTCCAAGAAGAAAACCAAAACAAAAACCTTGAACGGAAATCATATCTTCCGAATTTCGAGATTCGAAATAACACTTGTAAATACACCAAAGGAGAGAAGGAGAGAAGGAGAGAAGGAAAGACGGAGACAGAGTTTGACAACAACAAAAAAAAATAAGAGAAAAAAACCTGCGACAAACGCATACATCCATATGCTAACTATTTACTTTAACCGGCATGTTCATTCAAATGTTTGTTGGTTCAATGTGATAAGAGTGTGTGTTCGGATATTATACTGGCTTGTTCTTTGTTTTACAATCTGTGCAGATTCATAACAAACACAACTATCTACTTCCTAAGCGATTGTCGAATAAATAATCCGACATATATTTTAGGTAACAACGCACATATGCGTGCGTGTGTGTACTTGGGCAAGTTCTTGATTGATAATAATTTTGGACGTCCAAGCTATAAAAAGAAATCTATTTCAGTGAACATATATTTGTTTTTAATCAGAAACCATGTAGTTTACTTCAGCATAAAAATCCTTGTATAGTACGTGCTTGCATCAATATTCGTTACAACCGAAAGAATTGCGATAAATGAAACAAATGACCGCAAACAATACGGATTTCGACCGATAAAATACTCTTTGAATGTGACGAGTTTGAAATCAAGCAACAACAAAAAACGTTTTTTTAATTCTTTTTATCTAAAACATTGGTTTAGCAAATGTGCCTGTTTTTTTCTCTCTTGTGTGTTTTTTTATTCTTTCGTGAATGAAAAGAATGTTTTGAAATATGCCTTGGAAACTGCTTAACCAATTTCCGGGAAATGTCGAATTCGTTGCATATCATCAGAATTTTTGTAGCTACACATTTTTTTCTCTCTCTCTCTCGCCTCAGACAATTGTTCTTACATCGTTTTTGGGGGGACAATTTTTTTTCTTCGATGATAGTTAATAACATTTGTTTTTGTTGGTGGCAGCAATTTAGTCGTAGTAAACAAAACAAAAACGTCTATCATATCAAATACATATGATTCTATTGTGTGAATTAACGCAAACGATCGAAATTATTCTGAAAAAAAAACATTTTTTATCGAAATTATTCATCATTCGTTTTTTTTGTTATTCAATGTCGATTTTCAGTTCATTCGAGAACGAGTGGCCGTTTACCACAAGTATTTCATAAAACAGAAGTATCTCATCTTAAATCGTGCTGCTCGCTTTTTATTTTTCATTCCCAATGAAAGCGCACAAATTTTTTAACGTTATTTAATTGGTGTGTACATTTACACACATACCAAAATTCAGTCGTACTCATTGGCTTCGATTCGATTCATTCACTTCACACTTGATTCGGTAGGAAAATCAGTTTCAACGATGGGGCGTGGCCTAATAACAATGAGATTTTGGGTTGAAGTTATCAACACTATTACACAGTATTATTCAATCGCTTAAAATCATTTCACCGCTATTTGAACTGATGTTCAGCTCATGAACCGATTTTTTGTTTGTTTGTAGCTTTTTGGTAGTCTAAAGACGATTTCGATGAATATTACGAATGATTTAAATCAATTCATTTTGGTACACATTACACACGCAAACATGATTGTTGACGAGATAAATTCTTTTTTTTTTCGAAAACAATAACAATGATTACCTTTAAAACGGTATATAATTATCGTTGGGAAGAATTAACTTTTTTGCTCAATATCTGAATCCAATAATTGATATGAATGGTTTTTTTGCGTCGAGCTACAAATAAAAATTCACAAAATTGATCTATTTCAATCTGAAGAAAATTAGGTTTTTTAATCATTTTTTTGTCTATTTTTTTTTTGATGAATTTAGGATTTAATGCACCTCATGATCGCAATGAAAACTCCTCACCATCGTCAGCAATGTTGGCACACCCGCAACAACATCAACAGCCTGTTAGTCAAAATTCAATGTCATATAATGTTCAAGCGCACAAGAATATATCGAGTTCATCAACGTCCACTGGAGCATATAGTATACAAAATATGAAAGAAGAACCGAGCGCAGGTGCAAACAACTATCCAAATGCTGTGAATGGAAATGGTTCAGATGATATGGCAGTAAGTGTTTACCAAATATTAAATTTTGTTTTGTTTACCAAATGATGCTTAATTTTTTTTTTTTCATTTTCGCAGAGTTTTGGTTTGTTTACTCATCCCGGTCCGTATGAGGAGCCAGAGTATCATTCATTGTCACAAGATGCACAAAATCAACCACCGTATTTAGAAAATAGTCCAGAATTTTATGCTGGTATGCTCGAACAGAAATACAATCAACCATATCATAAAAACCCATTCAATTCACGAGGTAAGTGATTCATTCGTTTTTTTTCTCGCGTTGTTATTGCATCTTATGAATATCAATTAATTTGTGTGTGTGTGTGTGTATCCGTTTGTTTCATTTCTGATTTGTGTGTAGGACGTTTTCACGATAATTATCCAGATTATACAGCATACGATTCACCAACGTTCCAAACCGTACCTAGCAGCACCACATCGTCCGATCATTGGAATGTTCAACATCCACACAATGGAGACTTTCAGCATCCGTATATGGGTGCAATGGGAATTGATAAGACAATTCTTGGTGGTTATCCAACAGCCGGTGGCATTCAATGTTTTAATGGTACCGGTCCAATTCAATTGTGGCAATTTTTATTGGAGCTTCTTATGGATAAAACTTGCCAAAACTTCATTTCATGGACTGGAGAAGGATGGGAATTTAAACTCACCGATCCAGACGAAGTGAGTATATTTTTTGCTTTTATGCCTTTTGTAAAAAAAAAACGAAAAAATGTCGAGCAATTTTCAATGAAATGTTTTTTTTTTTAATTAGGTTGCACGACGATGGGGCGTTCGAAAAAATAAGCCAAAAATGAATTATGAGAAATTAAGTCGCGGTTTGCGATACTATTACGATAAAAATATTATTCATAAGACGGCTGGAAAACGATACGTGTACCGATTCGTATGTGATCTACAGAATTTAATTGGGTAAGTTGCAATTTACAAATTAATCAAAATAAACAAAATTTTTGAATGTCATTTAATAATATTCGTTGATGATTCATTGCAGGTGTTCACCCGAAGAATTGTGCGCCAAATTAGACGTGAAAACTGAGAAAAGGGATGACGAATGAAAATACTAAAAAAAACTAGCTGTTAGACATTTCTCGAAAATCCTCAACATCCCAGGATACATACTATATATATAAATAATAATTTAGGGAATGAAAATAAAATGAAAATAAAATCCATTTCAAAATAATTTTCATATGTAGATTTAAAATCCATTTGCTTCTGGTATCTTTTGCTTTAACAAAGAATAAACAAAAAAAAAACAGCAACAACCGAGAAATACTTGCAAGAAACATCTAAACATATAAGTTTGCAAACAAACTGCTCACAAATTTTCTATATATTCGATAGTTTATATTACAAAAAAATGAAGATGGTACATAATTTTTTTTTTCAAAGCCAAAAAGCACAAAAAGCGTGCTGTGAAACCAAAAGGAAGATGGCTGAAGTTAGGACTATTAAAGTTATAGATATTAATTCTATTAAAGAGAATAAAACAAAAAACAATCACACGAATCAAAGTGTGTGCGCGTGCGATTGTATGAATGAACTTGAATGAATGAATTGACAGAAAGTAAGAAAAAGATAAATAATAAACATTTTTACAATATTTACATGTAGTAAACTTGCTGTATCGTCAATTTATATTTTATTAAAATTTAAACAACAACAAAAAAAAGATGATGGATTTTGTATTGTTTTTAAACGTTTTTAATTTTGTCTGTAACATTTCGTATACACAATCATGGAGAAAGAAAAACTATATGGCAAAACAAAATGAACTAAGATTTAATTGAATAATCGAATAAAACAAACAAACAAATTTTTTTTTTTTAAATACTTCAATCTCTTGAAGATTAGCCTTTTTAAAAGCGAAAAGATGATATAAATTTCGAAAGAATTATTAGTTAAAACCGAGTACATTTTTATAAAGTTTCTTTTAAAATGAAATCGATTAGGATGTAAGAACATGAAAATATAAAAAAAATCTTTTTTGAACAAATTAAAATTGAACCATATGCGAAATCTTTTTTTTTTTTTCTAAATGCAAGTCACTGTTGCAGTGTTCAATTCACTCATTTCTTTTTTTAGAGAAAATTTCAATTCAAGCAATAATAAACGACGTTTCGTTACGACATTTAAACAGAACAAAAAAACCATCCAAAATGCACAATTTATTCTTGCTGCTGACACTTGTATACACATTTATAAATGAGTGACAAATGAGTTTGATGTAAATATAATTTTTTTTTTGGTATTGTTTGCTATTAACCAACATGCGTGAGTATCGATTGCAAGATTTCGATTTTTTTCGTATCGGAATTCGGATGATGATTCACATTGGAAGCTAATTTAACACAACCGTTTTCATTGCAACATTTGTACACACAGCTTAATCGTTAACAAGTAAACAAACAAAACTGTCTCGATGAGAAATTTGTAAATATGATGCCTTTTTTTTGTCGGTTATATGCGCATTTACAAAGAAACGTGTATTCAACGATTACGATAAGATGGCATATATATTTTTATCTACATTCACTCTCATGTAATTAATCTAATTTTTTATATAAATTCTCTTCCGGCATTCTATCCACTTTCTTTTCGTTTGAAAACGGTGAACTTTTACGGTCGCTTCGCTTTCAAAATCTACTTCATAATAAGCGGAACAGAAAACGAATCGCAAAAGAACAAAAAAGAAACGCAAATAGAAAAGCTGCTAATCCATTGTCAATGTAAATAAAAACTAATTATTATGATACAAACTGCATTCATCCCAGTATCACACACACACAGACACACACTCATAGCAGTTACAAACTGTGATTCAATATTCTGAACTGCGAAATTGTGCATCGTTTGTGGTTATTTTTGCGACAGAATAAATTTCAATTTTAGTTAATCATCATCAATTAAAATATTAGTATGAAGATGTGAATTGTTTTTTTTTTTTTTTTCAATTAGAAAAATACACAGAATATCGAACCATTGCAATCGAATCGTCGCCATAGATCGTATAGATCATGCTGAATTTCATATTGTATTTATTAATTTCGTAAACTAAGTGAAGAAGAGTTTTGATGAGTTGACATATCCCGGGCAAAGAATTTCACGATGGAAAAAGAGATGTTAATAGCTCGAGTCGTCTTTGGAGTGTGACCGAGCACATGTATGATGAAAAAAAATGTTATTTGTTCAATGTGCTCGATTCGATGGTAATTTTTCATCGAAAATTAACGAAAATTTGTTTATTAATGCTATTTGTGATTTCGTTTTAAATAAACTTATCGTTTTGCGCTATAATTTCATCAAATTTAAGACAATAATAAATATGGTTCACACAAAAAAAAAACACTTGAAAATAAAAAAGAAGAAGAAGAATAAGAAAAAATCGATATGAAACAAAAAGTAAATCATATTGGTACCTGATCCTCAGCTTTATTGAAGTTAGTTTGCCGATTTCTGGCAGTTATGCCATGCATTGAATATATAAATAATATATAGTATATGGTTGATTGAAAAACGATTATATTCCGTGTGTTGCATATTTATAGGCGATTGATTTGGCGTATTAGAGAAATATTTAGCGCTTTTTTTCGTGTTTGGTTTTGATTTTTCTTTTCTTTTGTTGTTTATACACTCATCGGCAACAAAATCATGGACATTTATTCAAAATACTTCTAGAATGGAACCGATTACTGTCATTTACGATTTGGGATTAATTTTTTTTACATCACATCAAAAAAATGATGAAAAAAATCCGCCAAGAATTGAATGATCGATGTTACTAAGAATTAAGAAAGAATATTCAAGGAAAAAAAGATTGTGATTAGACAATAAATATTGTTCTCTTTGCGTTATGTATAATTTTAAAGTAATAAAACAAAAAGATTATTTAGTGCAAACAATTCTTATTTTTTTTAAATTACTTTCAATGCTTAAATGAGTACATATATAATCTTTGGTATATTGAAGTCGCTTTTATAAAGTAACTCTTTTATAAATTGCGATTTATTTCGATGATGTGGTGGTCTCAATATCCAAAACCGTTGAATGGAGTGTATCCAAAATCGTTGAATTGTCGGTTGGGAAAACGTTGACGTTGTGGCTGTGGAAAATTACCCGGGAAAACCCATGAGTTGAACAAACGTTGCCAAAATTGTGGTGATGTGTATGCGTCGAAAATATCTTTGGCCGTTCCGAAGCGACGATCTGAATTGCTATTCACATTGCCATTGATGATGGGCTTTGCAGCGGTGACTTCATTAAAAATCGGTTGTTTCCCTCCGCATTTGTACATTCGACCAATTTTAGTGATATCATTGGCGGAGAGTCCATCCCGTTGACCCATTTGCTGCGTCTTACCGTTTCTCTATTTAATCCATACAATCAAATGGATGTGAACCATTTAGAAGAAGAATGGATGAGCGTGATACAGATGTCTGCGATACGATTTTGATGCTTAACCTTTGGATTTATAGAATCCTATTTGATTTCAGCGGAAAAAAATCATAACACATCATCTTGTGTAATGCATACACCACTCATTCTTCTGATGAATGCTTCAAAGCGCACTGAATTAATCTTGAAAAAATTTGCTTCTTTTTACCTCACCGCTTTTCCAAAGAATTTTGAAACTTTTACTTTTGTTTAGCAAAAGGCAGGGAAAGATTACTTGCTAGTACAATAAATTAACCACAACCGTTATGTTTATAATTGAATTTCTATATATTTGGCATCAGTTCAATAATTCTATTTGGCATGATATAAAATAGATGAATTAGCCTTATTAATGTAGGATGATTTATATTTGTGTGTATGGATGTGTGTGTGTTTCCTCTCTGGTTAAAAGTTTTTTTTTTTGGGCGTAATAAATAGGTTGATGAAAAGTGAATGCAATAAATAGATAGATCGTCTGTCTTCAATTAATTTGGTTGATTATGGCTTAATGAGGTAGGTTTATTTTTGCTTTGGTCAGAAAATGCATCGAATATCCCGTTTGGTCCGTGTCGTCGTTGGTTGGTGTGGCACTTGCGCGATGACTGTGTGCGAGTGTTTTATTTGCCTTGATTTAAAGCCGAGGTTAAAGCATTACTTAACAAACTGCCGAATAAATTAAGAAGTGGTCGAGATGGTGGTCTTTGTGGTACCGGTGGCATACCTGTTGTGTCAGTGGTTTCCGTTTCACCAATCAATTCGTCAATGTTGTTGTGCGAGTTCATCGGTGGTTTTTCCTCTCCATTGCCATTCGCTGGGCATTTGTACATTTTATTGATCTTTTGCACATCTTGCGCCGAGAATGCATCTCTTTGTCCCATATTATTTGAACCATATCTCTGATAGAGCCGCCCACCAAATGCACGGAATATTTGAAATGAGTTAATGAGTTTAAGTTAGTTGTTGATTGATTCAAATGAGTACATTTTTTGTGTTGTTTGGCTATGGCGAACTGATTTTGCCAAAACTAAATCTAATTCTGAATTTCTATACGATAGAATACAATTGGTTTTGATTGATTTTTTTGTGTCTATTTTTGTTTTCCATTTGTACGTGCATTGCAACGATACATTGTATTAATTTTCGTTACATCACCCTGACTAAAATTATCACGTTGTCCCATCAAATAATAAGCACCGGATCTCTAAAAAATCAATCAATTTCGGAACATGAATCATAAATTCTAAAAAAAAATCGGTTAATTTCGAACGAGAATTCAATCGATTCACAAATGCATATAAATTAGACAACAGTTCTAAACACAAATTACATTTTTCACGTTGTTAAACATATGGAACATTATGATGAAAACTTTGAATTGATGAACGAACGAAACAATTTACATGGCATCAGTACATATATTTGTACATGATTTACACAACCTGATTTTTAGTTGGGTTTACATTTAGATGCATACATATTTGATGGGACACACACAAACGGTTTTGGTGTATGAACGATGCTGCAAACGGTTGAACATTTTTTTGGACAATACATAAATAAAATGGCAAAAAATGGATTTGAAAAAGTCATGCTCTTAGTCATCGAACCAACGACAAATTGAACAATAATATTTTTGATCAAAGCGGAACTAATTTCGTGACGAGAGCAAAAAACCCGAATTTATTTTATTTTATCATGCACTTGAACCTGAGCATGAAATACATATCGCCCACACTTTTAACAAGCAAATCAAATCAAAAACGTTTTCAAACGAAAACCGAATCGAATTGGTTATGCGGTAACTTGTTATTGATCTTAGTGTGTAAACGAACGATGTAAGACTTCCTACCCAATTGTTAATATTTATGAAGAACGAATGAAAATGAGTTTCACCAAGAAGAAAAAAGCCGTAGCAGCAACAATACATACACGTGTAACATTTTGATTAAGATGTGATGATTGTTTCTGTTTTGAATTCTTGATGATTTCGACCTTGAACTACGATATGTTATGAACTAGTTTCGTTGATGTGTATACAAAACCATTTTTTGTCTCATCTCCCGCAAAGTTAAGATGAAGCAGAACCCAGAAAAAAACTAAATGAAACAAATCACTTAAAAATAAAACTAACCTTGGCTGTGATTGTTGGTTGACCGTTTCGCGAAAATGCATTTGGTGAGTAATGCATGACGCTTCCGTAATCATAATCAACGCCATAAGCGGTGGTGGTTGAGCTACTTTGTTTGTCGAAATTCGCTTGAGTTCCTTTTGATGGTCGAGTTAAATCACCACGTCAGAAACGAACAATAAACAGAGATGCATGCAAATCAAGTATTTTTTTTTGTTTTACAAAAGGTAATTAGTAATATTAATTGTGCGGAGAAGTTATTTAACAGAGAGTTCGATTACCTGCACGAACATTGGCCCAGTTAATGTATACATAGTCATCACGATCTGAACGGTTTTGTTCATGGAAAAAGCCCAAGGCGTGCATCACTTCGTGTATGATGGTGCCGACTTTTGTAACACATCCCGGTGACTGTAAATTGACTTCCTGTGGGAATAAACATTATTACGTTTATAGAAAAAAAATGCGTTTTTTTTTTTCAAATGAAATGATGCTAATATCCATAATGATAATTATTTTATGTAGAACAATAATAATGGCTATTGAATCCGGAATGCTAACTTGTCTGCCGCCAATTCGTCCAACGCTTGACCAGCAACCAGTTGCTTGGCTTGTAAATGAAATATAGTCACGTTCATATGTTCTTGGCTTGAAACGAATGCATGTTCGTTTATGATACTCATTTATGGCACGCTCAATAAGATCCATTGCATTTGCATCTAATTACAAAAATGAAAATTATTACAAACTGACTGATGCCATCAATCATTCAACAATGTAATATGGAATGAAATTGATTTTTTTGTTACCAAAATATCCTTCAATATCGAATGGTACAATGCCGCCTGGCCAATGTGATGCTGATGCAATCAAACCATTTCGTCCGAAATTTGGTGGCATCAACATGTCACCTTCCAAGTATTCGCCCAATTCTTCTGGATTCAGTTGGCTGGTAGTTGGATCAAATTCGGCAACCAATTGACCGGTTCGATTGCTTGGTATGCCATAGAGTTTTTCACCATACTGACTCAGATCAATTACTTCACCATCATCTTCCAATGAATTATCTTCAGCTGATGGATATGGTGCCGCACCAATGACAGCAATAATGCAAGCGAAAACAATGAATTTTCTCATGATTCGAATTTTAACACGTTTAACTGAGTTTTTTTGAATGGTAGACTAAAGAATTGGAACGCGCCAAAGAAATTCGGTTTCGGAAGAAGGAACTGTTGTGTGGAAGTTCAATTTTCGACTGAATAACACCAGGAGTTGTCCGCTTTTTATATATTTTAATTCCATCTGTTGCATGAATGTTTACCATAGGCAAAACGTGGTTTGTACTAGGGAAAGAGTTGCGCACGCGGTACACAACCACATATCATCAATACGCCCATTGTGCCGTTGTGTGTTGTATATGCTTCAATGTGTATTATCATTGGGCATACACACAATTAAATTTATTTCTTATTATTATTTTTTGTTCTTTTTAATTCCTTCCGTTCTTCCTTGACATTCGTTTATTTACCTACTTTCATTCATTCATTAATTAATCCATTTTTTATTGCTCGTTTAAATATATATATTCAATTTGTGTGTAGTTTTGCATCAGGTTGCCGGGTTGCTCTTCAACTCGGCAATTATTCTTCGCCTTTTTTTCGGTAATGAAATTAATGTCGTGACCGATAACAATATTTCAAAAAATAATTTATCACACACACACAGTGTATCAGCTCCATTCAGTGGAACACCGTTTTTGACTCTTCTTGGCAATAAAACCGAAACAATCATATCAACAACTAAACACCTTAATACCCGCGTATCAAATGTGATAAATGAATGACTTAAGGTGTTATGATAATTATGAATTTTATGCTTTCTTATTCACTTATTTCCGTAACTTTTGTGGGTTCTAATACGAAATTAAGTAACAGCCAATTAAATGATATTTATCATGGCATAACACATCAAATCTCCGTGATGTAGGTCGTTCACAGCCGTACGGTGTTTACGCTGTGATTTATTGGAGTACTAGTTTTTGTCTATTATCATTGCGTTAGAAATGACGTCGGTGTTGAAAACAATAGAAAAATTAGACACTTTATTTGTATCATAAAAATGGGGTGATGGAACTGTATCATTGAACAGGAAATGGAAAAGATTTATGTTGTTTTTTTTTTTTTTTTCATAGAAGACTTTGGCCATTTTATATTTTCGATCGTCTTCCTCATAAAAAATTCTGAACATCCATCTAGTGATGATACTTGGGTTTTATTATTGACCTACGATGATTCATATAAGTGCATTCGCTCATCGAATGCAATTGGGTCATATTTGCACCCATTTGAACTTGAAAAAATCTAAAAAAATCAAACTATATCGATTTCATGACCAACCAAAAACAATAATTTTTTACGGCTCTTACGAAGGCGCCAATTGTATGTCTTATGACACAGTTTTGTTTGTTTGTCAATTTTTTTTTCTGTTGCTCTCGTGGCCAGAGTGAGAGATTCATACAGAGTTTTTCTCAACCTGTATTGTTTTTTCACAGATCAACGCATCAACCGGAGGTTGTTTGCGCGCACAGCGCACAAGGAGTATTAACCTCACGGCACATTAATAACTAGGTAAAAACGCAATGACAAAACTTTACAACCAGTTGTATAACCGTTTCGTGAATGAACGACAAAAAATAATAAACAATATGAGTATAAATATTCTCCCATAAGTGTCAACATGCTAAAAGTGATTCCAAGAAGAAAGACAAGAAACGAAAATGCTAAATAAATGAAAGTCAAGGTCCTCACATACACATTTTTTTTCACTTCTTCTCTCGTCTCCTTCTTTGTCTGTTTGTTCAAGCGAACACATGATGCAGTCGAGAGATGTGATCTTGCGCATACCGTACGATACAATACGTATGTGATGTATCATTCATTTTTCCACATTTATATCAATTTATTTATAGTACAAAGATTTCAATGAACCCAGCACGTATTAAATCCTTTGGCTTAGATTACAAAAGCGCCAAAAAAAAACACTGATAACCAAATGGATTTTATTTTTCTCAACAGTCATTGTACGGAATGAATGTCGATAGGAAAAGATCGCGGAGAAGCTTTTGGTTTGAGCTTTGTTTAGAACTTGATGTTTTTCTTTTTATCTCAGCCGTACATGAAGTCATACACTCGAATTCGGAATCGACGTTTAAGAGCAGCAGATAATTCATCGTCATAAAGTGTTTCGCAAATCAAAACATTAAAAAGTTTTATGAATAGAGCGAGATTGTTTCGAGGACATGATTTTATTTTTTTCAAGATATTTAGAAACAATATTTTTGTTTTCAAAACTATGGTTCAACATGTCAAAAAATATCCGGATAGTAAAATGTATAGGTAAACAGGAAAATATCAAGCTCTATGATAGCGGGATTGAAAGGAACTGAGAAAAGTTCCGCTTTTTTGGTATTGATTTGTACGTGGAAATTGAAAACAAGAAATAAACTCCGCTTTTGGGAATATATGCCGTTTAACCAGTGATTATTTAAGACTAAAAAAATGCGAACAATATTTGATTTTATTTATTTTTCTCAGCAGTCATTGTTCAAAATGAATGTCAATACGAAAACATACACATCGCTTAGTAGCATTTGGTTTGAGCTTTGAATAGAATTTGACAGATAAATCAAATGCACACTTGATGACCGCACAAACTGAATTAATAAATTACACTTTTTATGAGTTGCAATCAAGATGATCCGACTACTTTAATTTAGATGTTCTATTTTATTTCATTTTCGCTTATGACTCGTTATTTGCACGCTTATTTCAACATTTGTCTACATGCAAAGTGAAAAATATCGTCAGACAAATGAGCGCCCAAATTAGTAACAAAAAAAATGAGAAGTTGAAGTTGTATTTTAAAACAATTCAGACGCGCTGCATAATAGCAAAATGAAGTGCTTTTGCTTGTTGCTTTAATCTGTATTTGTTTGGAACATGTTAGTTAAGAACAACAACAACAACAGCGACAAAAAGAACCAAATTTGGAAGAGCAAATACGAAAACTACAAGCAGACGTGAAACAGCAATGGCAATATTTAAAAGAGGTTCGATTATTATAATTAAACTTAAAATGTTTAGATCAATTTTTTATTATATTTGGTCAATAAATCAGATGTATATCAAGTCAGAACGATCATTCAAAGAGCTATATTTGTCCAGCAGAGGAACAAATTGCACGTACAGAATGAAGAGAATAGATGATGTGCTGAAAGAACACGACGAGAAGATGCCCAAACATTTTAAAGAAATAAGTGTACAAGTAGTAAAAGATTATAGAGATCATTTTATTTATTAGTAAAGTAAGTGATTTTACAATCGAAATTGAAATATTTTAGTATTAGCGCATGTAATTAAATCATTTCAGTAGATTAGGAGAATGGAATGCTACAGATGTTGTTCTGAATGTAATTATGTGGAACAAAAACAAAAAGATGTTGCAAATAAAAAGAGCCAATTGCAGTATGATTTTTTCGTGATGATTATAATGAATCTATTGAACTATTTGCAATGGATATATCTAATAAGCTGACACCAGACATGGTTTCTCGAATAATCAGTTTTCACCGAATAATATATGGGAACCGAACACAGATCAAAACTGCTTTGGTAAGTTGTTTAGTCAGCGAAAAGTTGTGGTAAGAAGTATACCGTGTAAATATTTTATAAAACGCATCTGTATTTACATCAAGGGTATGGCATGCTATGTAAAATGTTGGCGAACAAAAACCTCACAAATTTGTCGGAATAAACCTTATAATTCTATGAACAAAATTACACAAATATGAAATAGTCAATACAAAATTTGTAATTCAGATTCTATCCGATAGATGGCGTTACGGTTTGGCACGTCGCCATGTCTCTCATATACGTGCCATTCCTTTGATTTACATTTTCAGTCTTATATGTATGGTTCTGTATTTGATGGGATATCATGATGATTCATACGAAGTTGTTTTTTTGTTTGTTTTCCCCGTGTCAATTCTGTTAAAATTTTCCCCAGTGTCAATTCTGCATCGGATATTCTCTTTATCAGGCTTTTCAACACTGAAATTTAACTTTTTTTGCATTGCAAATAATGCCATCATGTTAAATATCATTTCATTACTGGGATTGTCATTGGATATCACTTCAATTCTCTCAAAACGATGTAGTATATAGAGCAATTTGAAAATAGTCGTCCAAAAGATCTCTCAAATTACAATTCATATCGGTCATGACATTCAAGATACGGCAGTGTGCTATCACAGTGGCTATTGGAGCTATAGTCAACATCAATTGGGCCGTGGCAGCTGAGAAGTTTCGGTAGTGTAAATTTCGAGACGAAAATTGTAAAACAATTGCGTGTAAGTCTCTGTGAGCAAATTCCAACTGTGAACACATCACACCCGGATAGGCCCGTCCTCACTTCCCATCGTTTTTCAAATTTCTCAACTATTCTGCCTATTTAATCTTTGTTTTCATACTCTTCTTGCAACGTGTCAAATATTTTTGGCAGTATGATACCTGCATATGCCTCGTAGCCATCTATAGAAGACAAAATTGCGGATGGCAGCTTTACACCGGAATCAATCAAAGGATCTGCTGCATAATCACTTGTTCATTCTAACGCGTTTGCTACTTCAATTTCAAATTTTTCATGCAAATAAATAAAATCAAGAACCGCACAATGTACGTCTTGGTACGAAATCGTTGAATTAGTTTGCTGCTGTGCATTCGTTGAACAATTGATGATGAGAGTCAATACTGTAGTAATTTGAATATTAACATTTTTTAAGTTTTTTTTTCTCGAACTAATGAGAAATGTCGAACAATTGTTAAGTAAGAATCAGAATAACTATTTTATAAGTTTTACGGTTCTTTTATACTATTTCATATTACATATGAAAATTGGCGTTTAAAGTTGTCCGCTTGTCATTACATAATACTCTAAAAAATAAGTTTCCCGATGCATGGATCAAACATGTTGAAATGCATATATTTTGCAAAGCAATTTTATAATGTTGTGAAATTCAAGATGTTGTGATTCTACATTGGATCAGTGAGGAATTACTAACGGTGATTCATTTTGCTATTATTTGTTATTAATTGTGGAATTAACTTAAGATAACAAGTCGTTTACATTTATTTCACTTTCATGGCTTAAGTTTCATTATCATTGACCACTTGTCATTGTAAAACGATAAAACAAAATCGAAGTAATGTGGCAAACGACGTAAATGACTCAATCTCAAGTATATTTTGATTCATTTTATAGGTTTTACCTTGTCAATAAAATAAAACTCTTAAATGGACGGTTGAAAATTGACACGTAATTATTTTTTTATATTATCAACTCAATAAGATCTATCACATTGACTTGGAAACAATAGAAAGAAATACGGTTTTTTTGCCGAACATTTATGCCAATTTTATTAATAATTTTATGCATTGAACCATTTTTATAATTTAGTTTTATTAAAAGTTACAACTTAATATGATAAATGAGCCAAAACATCTATTGGTCTTTTACACAGGGTATAATGGTGTTAAAACAATTTTAAGTTGGACGATTTCAATGTCCTATGAATTTTAAACGGAATAAACCTGATGGTGCTGATAATGCTGATGGTTCAGTTTTTGGTTTGAAAGAAGGTACTGCTGCGCCTGAATTTTCAGAAGTTGGTTCGGGCGATGATTCTGTATTTGGTGTGTTTGTGCTTTGGCCTGGTTGTGTTGTTGGTTGTGGCTAAAGAAGAGTCTATAATAAATGTATAAACTTCCTAGATAATATAACTTCGATATACAAACCTGATGATTTGCATTGCACGTGTCCAATTCATCCTGTAGGGTTGATTTTTGTGACGATAGCACAATGGTCGAAATCACAAAAGCAAATAGACAAAGGCTCAAAATAGTAATGACCTTATTGTCTAATACGAGTCCTGAAATAAATGGTATTTAAGCACAAAAAATGACAACAATTCACCAAAAAATACTTACGTAAACATTGCGATGCTGTCGAATTCATTTTTTTTGAATTTATTTTTTTACTGAAAGTTAAAAACCGGAGTTTGCTGAGCAATATCTAAAATTGAACTGTTTCAAATTATCATTTGGCGAATAGCATTTCAATTCAATATCGATGAAATAAGCAACAATAAAAAGTCAGACAAAAGATAAGATTGAATTGATAGCCGTTCGATCTATTTATGTGTTAAGTATTTTTCAACATGCCACCAGGGCACAATGTATTCATTGCAAACAAAAATTGATTTGGAATATACACAAATCAGGTTTTACTCGGCCAAACATAATAATCGATTGCTTTTTTCACGATAAATAGAACTAAGCGCGAACTTAGTGGCATTGAAAAACACCTGTGTGACGCCATCCATATTGAATTAAATTTATCAATCCAAATAACCTAAAATGCGCAACCATTTTCTTTTATCAAATTCACTCCAGATAACAAAATCAATTCCATACTCTTATCATCGCAAAGCGCGCGACGAAAAAAAGAACACCTCAATTTCACGGCAGCTTGAAACTTGTTTTGTGCTCATGAAAATCGTACATTAATTATGCCCATTCCAGTATTCTACGCATAATATTACTCATTTCATTCAAAACTGTTTCGGCCTAGTGGCCATGAAATGGATTCGGTTTAAACCAACAACAACAACAAAAAAGTGAGCATCAACATATTTAATTGGAAAACTTTATTGTCTGCAAAAATTAGAAAAACATTACATAAAATAAAACTTGAACATAAATTTATATTAATTATATTTGGTTTATGGTTATTTTCAAAGAATCCAGCTCGGTTCATTCAAATTGAAATTATATTTTTATTTTGACTGTACAAAATTGCGCATTCTCATATTTTTGTCAATTCCGAAATTTTTATATATGATTTTTTTTCGTTCATTTTTTTTTTGCACTTTCAATTCATTTTACTATTCTAAGCCATAATTGTTGCCGTTAAATACCTAACAAAAATCTTAATATGAAATCTTTCGCATCTCACAATAGTTAACATTCCGATATGTTTTTTTTTTCAAAAGTTCTTCGCGCAGCCAGATTCTTTAAATTAAAAGAGAAAATAAATTACATTTTTATTCGTACGTATATATCATGTTATTATGTAAAGCTCCATCTCATTGTTTTTCTATTTCTCTACATCGTTTATTCTCCGAAACTATGTCCTATAAAACTGTTGTGTATGTTTTTTTTGGTTGAAAATGTGCACCAATTCCTGTTTGAATTTTATACAAAAGAGAGAAACACATGCCAAAACTTAAAATGAAAATCAATTTTTCGATCGAATCGAGTTTAAACAATGCTAATTAATTAATCCATGTGGCTGGTTTTCCTTCGACTCTATATCCAGTTAGATGGGCTTCGGAACGACGATTTGGGACGTCTGGATAAAATTGTGGACCGGCCTCATAGCCATATGGCTTCACGTGATTCTTAAATGCGGATAAAAGTAGAAGGAATATGGCTATTTTTCCAACAACAATCGATTTGATCAACAGCAATTTAAGCGTTGACACCAAAAATGGAACAACAGCCGATTGAATCAAAAATGGTAGAATGAACAAAGGCAAAATTTTCGTAATCAAATCTTGTTTACGGCCCCGACCTTTTTGAAAAACAGAAAAAAAACACCAAAGATAAAAAGAAATGCAAAAACAGACAATACAAATAAGTGTGAAAAAAAAGTAAAAAATCATAAATTGTGCGACATTCTATTGAGCGATAATAAAATGAAATGACACACGTTTTACACACCTGTGAATACATCTTTGAGACAATCTTCGTCCAAATAAACGCTGACCAATTCTTTGTCTTTTTCCACGCCAATATTGACGCCGGGACCAACATTGTATTTAATTTCGTCGTTAAATTCATTGGTTAGTTTTCGTTTGGCTTTGATCAGCGTTGTTTGTTCGGTTGATGCAATTGAATCGACTTGTTTATTGGTTGCGGTTGGATATCGACGATTCAAACGATTGCCCACATAAGAGCTTCGATAATTGTGCTGTACACCGCCAACAATAGCATTATGAATATTTTTCGCATGATCAACCTTTGATGGTACAACCGTTGGATTGGACTTTGTGTTTCCACTATTTGTCACACTCATCGAATCCTTGACAATTGGCTGCTGAACAATCGAATCGTTTACATGATCATTGCTCGTATTGCTCTCCGTTGTTGTACACTCAATAAAATGTGCAATATTTATTGTAAAACATAACAGCAATGCCACTTTTTTATTCAAAATTAACTGCATTGTTACGATTACTGTGCGTGTATCGGTGTCCTTTCAATGGATTTTCTTTTTGTTTCGTTCTGAAAGCGATCACAAGACGAATGAATACTTCCGGCAGAATGATTTTTTTTTTTAATTTTATTTGTATATCCTCGCCGGCCACTTTTGAATCACACTCTTGATGACACCCACGTTTTCAAAGAAAACTGAAGAAAAAATAAATACCGAAAAAATCACAATTATGTATAAATCGTCAAATGCAACACGAATATTGAAATATTGTGTATTGTTGGCGCGCAATTAACTCGTTCAATCGAATATGTGTTTTCTCTATGATATCTATGCGCGAAATGATGAAAATAATTTATTTATCGCACAATATATTAACTCGCTCGCCACTTTGTTCGTTTGGTTCTTTGGATCGATCATTTCCCCGTGTACCGTGTGTGAGCTATGCCGCATGCAGATTCTTTGGCAATGAGTGCGCACATCGGAGCATCAGCATAAAAAAAAATTTCTCTGGTTGTTCCAATTCAAACTAGTCTCGATGCGTTTTGTATGTGTTGTTTTTTCATCATCTTCTTCTTCTGCATTAGGCAGGGTTTTCAATGCTCAACAATGCATATAAACACGTTTTGCGCGATGCGCTCTTAACGAAATTACCAATCGATGCCATGGAATTTCAGTTATCGGGTAACGTTCTTCGAATTTGGACCAAACATCTCTGCATTCTTCGTTTCTTTTCTTTTCAAATGACAATCCAACGATCGATGTGATGTCAACGATTATATAGAGTAGAAAAAGTATACAATAGCAACAAGGAAAAGAAGAAAAAAAAAACATTATCACAATGCAAAATGTAGTGTAAGCACAACCCTGTATCTTGTTGTTGTTAGATATATTTGTAATTCTACGCTCATTCCAGTCTGCACGCAATGATTTCTGAGCAATGCTTTCTGGTCTCATGCTAATGCGAACAAACTGCAGATTATTAGCTAATGGCTTGTTTGCACGTGAATACAAAAAAAGTAATGGCAAGAAAAAAAATGGTAGCATATGTTATTCACCGCGCATGTTGTTGTTTTTTTTTATTTTCATTTTTGTTTTGTTCGTTTCTTGCTGCTTCTTCGGGTTTGCTAGTTATAATTGATGCTCAGAATTTATCGATGTGTTTGGCTTTTGTTCTAATCGACTTTCATCGAAGATATGTTCTTACGGATCGGTCAGTGTACGTGCATTTTCTTCAATTCTTGATGTGAGCTCATCATCACTGGCATGAGCCAATGCATGCAATTGTATCCATTGCATTTTGTAACGGATATTTGCATTAGTTTCAACGTAAGCGTTTAAGCTGTGACTACACTTTGTTGTTGTTGTCTTTGATTTCTTCATCGCCTCTGATTTGCTTTGGAGGAAGACGAATTGTCCATTTACGTAGAAAATAGAACTAACGTAAACAGAAATTGATTTTAATGGTGTGAAATCAGTGTATGTTCATCTGTACGCATGATGTACACACACACACACACACAGATCATTCAATAGAATTTAGTAAAATGGGTTACTGTGTAATGTTCGTAATAATAAGCTTCATTTCGCACAACAAAAACAGTCCCCGTCCAAGTGGTTCTAATTGTGTCAACCAGCGACAATCGAAGTAGGCATTTTGCAGCCGTGGGCTGAGTTTTGCACACCACACGCGTCCATATTATGTATCACAATTTAAGTCGTTTTTTTGTTTTCATTCACGGATCATGAAAATAAATTCAATAAATGTTTGGTTTCTTCTCTTTATTTGGAATATTCAATAAATAAAGTTTTCAATAAATTACAGGGTGTTTTGAAATAAATTAGACTTAAGTGCGACAATAAATTAATTAAAACAAGTTATTTGCATTGGTTCCATTCATGTTAAAACCTCGCCGAAGGGATACATGGAGCACATACACACACACACACACATCTACCACTGTTTGTCGAACCAGATTGGTTCTTGTCTTTGGTATACAAGTGGAATTGCTGAATTGTATTGCGGCAATGGCACAGGCGCTGCTTGGAATGTACGTGCCAAAATTTGACCAATTGCAATGATCAACAGAATGACCTGTATTATTGAAAGATATTGAATTATTACTCATTTTATTTGATTGCACTAATAAATCGATAAATACTCTGAAAAAATACACATGGTCAAAAATCAAAGTAATCGGGATAAAGTGCCAATTTTATTAGAATAGAACACATTCCGGATTACTTTTATTTTTGCCGGTACATAAAATGAAGGGCAGAGAGCAAAACCAGCACGTCGCATCCCATTTCCTTCTCTTGCCTACAGAAATTCCCGAAAGTGAGAGATCGTGCTGATTTTGCACTCAGCCGCTCAAATATACGTTAGAAAAAATTGTGTTTTTTTAAAAGTAAAACACGCTTTTCATCCTTTTTATCAGTCGAAACTGAAGAAAGATCTAAAGACCTTAGCAAAAATGTGAGACCCAATCTTTAACTCGGACTTTGCTCAATTTACACACTTTTTGTGCGAACAAAACTTCACACCACTTTACTTGGCACAAGACTTGGCGGCTCTTTTGCACAACAGAAATGAATTAAAAATCAAAACTGCTTACCCCAACACCCAAACCTTTGATGGAAACAATGGTTAAAGCGGCCAAAAGAGTTATTATCACACCAACAACGAATGCAGTTGGAATTATGGCGAACGTCAAACGTTTCAACAGATGATGTCCAAAAGTACGAGCTGCTTGAATGAAAAAGATGTAAAAATGTAAAAAATGTGAATATTCATTTTTGAATTAAAATGCAAGCGGCTTCAAAATCAACTGCTCTATTAGTAGTAACCAAAGCCAATTTAAAATGGAGCTCAGTTTACCAACGTTTATGATTGAATGCGTTCGATTTCAATGTCTTTGGTTTTAACTCTACACCGTGGTTATTCTCGACCACAAAAACTTATTTAAAAGAAAAAGAAAAACGACAATAAATCAAAATGAGCCACTATAATATAGCTCAGTTCTCGAAAAATCAGGGAAAGTACAACACACTTGAAGTGGCATTTTATTTGGCACAGATCGGCGCTAAATATTCTCTAAATATTTTGCATAAATAAACACGTAATAAAATGCATTCAGTTAGAACGATTCACTTGTGATCAATTACATTCTTTAAATGGTTTTAATTGTTTTGGTTTTTCATGTTGTGCTCCGTATTTGTTCCGCGGTTGGTTTTTTTTTTTTTCTATGTATCTTTGTTGTTTTTTTTTACATGGATGTGCAACAATAAATAATTTGTAAATTTACCGGTCGAATTAGCACTTTAAAATAAAAATAAACAAACCTTCTGACAAATCTGACGTGCTATTATTCACTTCATTTTGACATGCTGCCATACTAATAACACAGCATAAAACGGCAGCAACCAAAATGATTTTATCCATTGAGTTCACCATGATTTCGATAATTTTTTGTTTTTTGCGCTTTAAATGTCGATCACTGTCGAAAAACTATTGTGTGGACACTTAGTTCACCGTTCGATGGAATAAATTGAAATGTTGCTGATCGAATGCGTGGGCACCGTTTTTATTAAAGACCAGCACCACTCAAAAATATCGAGACAGCCCAACAACAAAATGCAAATTCCAAATATGATTTGGAAATGGTTTGATTCACATTTCAATTAAATCACGACATCGCATATGCAAACGCAAATTAGACCAACTATGACGCGAAACACAAAGACACAATAGGTAAACAATTTTGGTATGCACGAGTCCATATTTAAAATAAAAAAAGAGATTCATGCGACGCAATGTGTCGCATACATGATGAATTTCTTTCATTGGTTTCAAAGTGTACAGGTGAAAAAGAAAAGAAAAAAAAGAACCACAATCGAACGTCAATAATTCGATACCATCGAAAACAGTTCAACACTTTCTTTGGTGACTACTCATGGCATTTTCAAATGGTTGAGAGAGGCAAAAAAGTAACAACGTCAATCGTTTAACCGAATTAATCGTTGATTAATGCAGAGCAAATATGCTTTAAAGCGCCAACATATGAAGCATATCCAAATAAATTTGACGCCAAATTTCCGTACAATTGTGTACATTAACGCGTGCCATACTGCTTCTTTCTCCGAAAACAAAATAAGAAATCAGGCACCGAAGACAATTCGAAACACACACACACACACATCGAAATGAAATAACAAGAAAAAAAACGTTCAAGAATTTCGGCATTTTGGCGACCGAAAATGTGCTTACTGAAAATGTTGTATAAACTGTTGAATAAACGTGACACAATTAACATATAAATTGATTGAAATTCATTGAAAATGATTAAGCATAGAACAAATTGGTCAGTGTGGTCGCTTTCGATTTTCGTACCGTCGAATGAGTTTCATATCTCGACTTATTTTGACGTATTTTTTTGTTTTATCGTAAGCAATATTCAATAAGCAGCCACATGTTAAATCGATAAAAAGATATTATTACTTTTTCCACATGCGATTCGATCGAGTCACATAATCAATCACAGAATATCAAAATTGAGAGAGAAATTGAAATCGATCGTTGATTGATTCAGAAATGGAAACCGCTGACCATTTTATGCGGTTGGAATTTTGGATTTCGATCGTTTTATTATATTGACAATGTGCTATATGATTTTCCGCTGTGCTCGTTGCCATTTATCGTCGGCTGCGGTTTTCCTGACGATTAACACAAACACCATCCCGGAGTGGTAGAATCATAATTATAAGATAAACTGGGCCATAGTCATATTACAAAGTAGAGCATTCTTAGTATCACGTATCTAAATCACATTACAAACAGAATTGAATTCATTGATGTCTGACCGCTTCCGCGCAGTGCAAATGCTGTAAAAGTGATTTGCTTAGTTTCAGCAAAAAAAAAAACGAAAAAAAAGCAGAAGAAACAACGACAATATAAAAAAATATATACATATATAAAAACTATAATTCATAGTTATTAAGCAAAAGAACAGTTATCGATACGAATTAACAATAATTGAAGAGCGCACACAATTTGCTTCAATCTCCTCATTTTCATACATCTACATGTGTTATCAAAGCAAACGTATGTTTGCGCATTCGGCTCGCACATGACCATGAATATTATGAACTTGCATATCTCATCATCATCATCATCGCTGCATTGAATTGTTGGAATAAAAAAAATATACAGCTATATATTCGTTCAGTCAGTGGATTCTAATTTTGTGCGCGCACATACACATTTATTCATATTCAAGTGCACGAGAACAAGTTTTCTCTCGTCATTACAACGAATGTAACAAAACAATGCCGATGCGCAAAAAGAGTTGCTTCACTTTTCTTACCTACAATTCTAGAAAAACATAAATGCGTGCTGATGTGCGTGAACCACTTTTACTCTAACGAAATGAATTAAATAAATGCAATTCAGAACTATACGGCATCCTCGAAAAATTAATGCCAACTCTTTTTTTTGTTTCGGTATGTATCTATGCCAATCATTCAGGTGCAATCAAATTTATAAATTAGACGAACCAAAGTGTTTGTCACTTTCTTTCGAAGTGCACATCGCGATTCGCAGAAATAATTTCTTTTATTATAATCATCAAGTAATATTCAAACGGATGGATGGGAAAAAGAGCTAGACTAATTGAGACACTTCCATAATTTTCAATTAATCGCACACGATCAATCGACACATTTGGTGTAACATTGAACGAAAAGAACCATATCTATAATGGAATACATTTGATATATAAAATCTAGAAATGTTTATTAGAAATAATTGCGAGTTAATTGTTTTTATTTGTGCGATCGATTTGTGTAAAGAAAGAGAAATTGAGAGAGAGAGAAAAAGACAAAACGAGGACGATGCTCCCTTCGCTAATATAGCGAACAATATGAACAATATAAGCGGTGAGTTTGTGATGAGTTCCAATCTCATGAGATAAATGCACGTGTATCGATTTATTCAGTTTGAGCAACAACAACAGGGTCAATATTCAATGAAGAAAAAAAAACAACAGCTGAATATTACTTCATGCACCATTTCGTATTTTCCAAGCGTACACACTCGAACTGTGCTCGCAGTTGTTGTTGTTCTAAATGTTATTTAATGTTCATTGCAAATATGCACGAATTCAGAGCAACGATCACGATCAAACTGATTGAAATACAAATTAGAAAAACTACACTACAATGAGATAAAAGGAAATGAAATATGGACACCGCAACACCATTCGATGCGCATAAATATTTGAACTTGTTCTTATTCCATCAATTATGGTTCCGTTTCGCCTTTTTTTACATTATATCGTGTTTGAAGAAGAAAGCAAAAAAAAAAAATGATGCGCTCATCCACATGCTGAGCCGATTTATATACATCAATTATTATACGGTCCAACACTTTAACCCAATTCTGGATGGTCTAAATGCAAAAAAACACACACACACACACCGCCGATTACCTGTTTGTTGGGCGATATGCACTTTTTTTGCGTTACAAAACACGTTGTTCATCATTCTAAGCTTAATCGGTTCCAAAACAACAAACCTATGAACATGACTAACTTTGTGTAATCCTTTTTTTTTCCGTATTCAGACTGGATATATACTGAAAAACCAATTTTAATTGGCATTAAGAATTCAATATTTACGTCAGCCAGAAATAAAATTTCGAACAATTCTCTTTTTTTATTTCGTGCCAACTGTTTTTAGTGTAATATATGTGTGTGTGCATGTTTGTGCTTATTAACGGTGACGTTTTCGCACGCCAATTTTATACATATTTATACATATTCGTTATAATATACATAGAACATATGAGAATTCTCAGCATGCCGTTTTTTTCGCTTTAAATCTCTTCCATATCACGCGCAGCATTGTAACCAATTCTTCTTTGTCGTGTTTTGTATTCTCTCTCTTTGATCCAATTCCCTAAACGACTATCACACAAACGCTGGTTTACGCTTTTATTACAACTAATAATAATAATACAGTTTGTGAATTGTGCGGTTCCGTTGGAACGTGGCATGAGACTCACTTCAGGCGCACATGTTGTGTACAATGTACGTGTTAATGTAAGTGTACATGTCTCGATCTCTTGGTTACAAATACACATGCATCGTTCAGGAGTTGAACAATATTTAAAATGCAATGTTTCTTCTATGTGGTAAGCATAGATTTATTTATCCCCTTGATGCGCGCACGCCATTGCCACTCGTGATACTAAACATTCTCGTGTGTGAGAATGCATTGAAAAATAAGACAACGCATGGTGGAAAATAATGTTGTTTTTTTTTCTGGCTCACGATCTAGTATCTATTATGTATCAAAAACAGTGTCTATAGAGCATCCGTGCGCTCTCTTTGTGCGCTTATAACGTTGAAGAAAACATTGTCCGCAATGAGTTTTTTCTTTAGTTCATCATTTGCCTCACTTCGAAGATAACATATTGATCGGTGTTTACAGTCTAATGGTTTTCAGTCTGAATCAACGGCGACAACTTGAAACAACTCGAGATAAGAGACGACGAAACATACCATACACAACGCGATACACATAACATTGGTGCAACTTTGTGCATTTCATCGAAGAATATTTCTTGATTTTTTTTTTTTTTGACAAAATCAGATTCTTATTAATTCGGGTGATTGAAAGTGTGATTAAAAAAAAAGCTTGTTTTGGATCGGCGTGAAAATTTTGTTTTAAACATGAAATTGACGATCGTTGTCGTTTTTGCTTGTTTCCTCATTCTACCTATCAATTGTAGTCGCATCAATTCCAGAGTTTACGAAGAAATTCTTATGGAAAATCAAAATCATATCATTGACGTTGGTAGCGACAGTGAACTGCCACAAAATCACCAACACGACGAGCAACAGCAACAACAACGACAACCATCACGGTCACAGCATAAGAATCCAGAAATCGGAAATATGTTAGCATATGTTAAAACATCGATACCGATTCGCATATTTCAGTGTATGCAACGATTGAATATTTTAAAATGCATGAAAATATTCATTCTACAGCGCATGGAACGATCGCCAATCTATCCAAATACCGGCAATGTAACGGCCGATTTTCTCGATCAAATTCTATCAAACAGTCAGAATAATAGTGAAGACGGTGCAATCAATGAGGAAATATTGGATAAATTCTATTTGCAAATGAGCGAAGTTGAAATCAATGAACGGCTTTTAAAGAGTTTTCAGCGTTTCTTTCATGATCGTGAAATAAAATTACATTTCATTCCAGGCATGGTGGTTAAAGTCGTGCCAAACGAAGAGAATGCCATTAATTTGTCATTGAAACGAGGTAACTATTGGTTTTTTTTTTTAATTGACTGAAGGTAAAGCAAGTGTGTTTTTATTATTATTTGTTTTATTTTTATTCAAGCATCAACTTGGTTGGAACCAACGGCAAGCGGACGTGCCAAAACTCGGCCGGGTGATTATTTATTGCAATTGGGCATTCCGGCCGTTTTGATGCCAGCTATTTTGATGGGCTCAGTCTTACCGTTTATTCTACCAGCGTTGAAGTTTGCAACCATCTTTTCGGGTATGATCAATCATGCGGCACTAGTTAGCGCATTCGCATTTGCAGCCAAACACGCTTCATTCGGTCATCCCGATGCAATTAAACATCTTTATTATAATCCGGGATATCATCGACGATCATCCGATTAACGAAATAAAAAAGAACACCAAAATAGAATTTACTCATACAAACGAATTTTTGTTTTTGTTTATTCGTTATATGCAAAGAATTTAAGCATTTCGATTTAATTATTTAATTAAGAAATACATTCAAGATTGATATTTGATTGATTTAAAATAATAGAAAATGGAGAAGAAGAGGCCAACACAATTTACTTTTATGGAGTTTTTTTTTATCACACACACAATGCAATTAATTTGTGAATTGAATTTATATGATTAATTTTAATAAACTTCATTTTAAATAGTACAATTCCTGAGTGCATTTCATTTAAATGCCATTGATGATGGTAACACATTTTTTTTCCTCTTCATCCATATCGGCATCGTCCCAGCCCCAGATTAAATTTGAATCGACTTTTGTATCGGTATTTTGAATATTCGGCCATAAAATCTGTCTTAATCTCGAACCGTCGCCCGTCCGAGCCGAACGTTTTTCAATATTTTCTTTTGAAGCCGTTTTTAAATCATATGCCCAACCTAAACGCAAAATACATACATTTTTTTATATTAGAATGATCGTTTTTATAATAAATTAGAAGAATTTTTTAAAAACGGAAGAAAAATTTGATTGAAAATGAAAAAAAAAAGATATTTACCGATTTTTGCGAAGAAGTCAATAAATGCGGTGGAGAAATTCATCGAATAATTTCCCAATTCGGCCGCTTTATAGTCCCATGGGAATACATGATGGTAATTATGAAAACCTTCACCTGAATTTTCCATTCAGTAACGAAAAAAAAGAAAACTTGGTAAATAAGCGAAGTTCAAACATTCTTCACAATTTCTACATACCAAATGCAGCAACAGCAACAAATGTGTTATTCGTTGGCGGAATCGTGCTGTGAATTTAAATTACACGAGACAAAATAAATAAATAAGCGCAATCAGGTTGATAAAATGTGTGTTTATCTAAAAATAACATATTTTTATTTGGCTTCAATACAGCCGTATATACTGACCGGTCGATTGGCTTTGTGCCCCATTTGTGTGCCACGCTATTGACTACAATGCAAATTTAGAAAGAGAATTTGAAAAAAAAAAATTATTCAAATTAACACGATTGAAAAATTCATGTGGAATTTCATTTTAAATACCGAGCCATGTTGCATTCAATGTTAGTACGTAACGTAATGAGGCGGCAACAAACCATGAATTCCAGCAAGTTTCATTCAGAATGAACATTGGCAGCAGTGTTGGTATTATGAAGCAAAATATTGGCATCAAATATACATAGTATCTGTTGAAAAAAACAGTGAACATTTTACCAAATCGTTGTCCATTTTTTAGAGAGATTTTTTTTTTCGAGAATGGCTTACTTCTTCTGGAACATGACAATTGGATCTCTTTCTAAGTCACTCATGTCAATTGTGGCACCTTTTCGTTTTACATCCGGATGCTTTTTGCACAGTAACCATCCTACGTGCGAGAAAAAAAGGCCACGTCGCGCATTATGCGGATCGGCATCAGTATCGGTGAACTTGTGATGCACTCTAATCTCCCCCCGAAATAAAAATCAATGTCATAAAATACAAAATGATGATTATGATTGAATTAAATTACCTATGATCTCGTACCTAAAATTGATAAATTAGAAATAGAAAACATTCTGTAGACAATTTGATAGAAAAATATGCATTTTTAATTTTCAATTACCCATTCATAGATTGAATTTTGAAACGCAATCAAATTTGCAATGCACAATAATAGTCTCAATTTGTAATTGGCTTGATATGCACGATGTGCCCACAAACGATGAGCACCGCACGTAATTCCCATGCCACCGATTGTACCGTATGCATATGCTAAAACGAACAGAAATATTAATTCGTAATCATATATGCGATAAATGAATAATTTTCTACGATTTATTCACGTTATCACCGCAAATCATTTTTGTGAGCGCGCACACATAAAACTTACACAGAATAAATGTGAATATGCTTGCTTGACGTGTAATTAGCAGATAAGCACCATAAATGGCAAATAAATGCAAAGAACTCATGATCACCACATTTCGCCACACAATATCATCAGATTTGAATTGAAAATATGGCTTTCTCTGCATGAAACAAGACAAAAATGCTTTTTTTTTATCAATTTTGATTAAAAATATCAATCATTTGGTTGGAAACTGATTAATTTTGATTTCTGATTTTTATATGATTGACCAAAAAAAAATAAGTTGCAATTTTACATTTCGTATTTTTTTGGGCAATGATGTTCCACTAAAATCATCGCTTCTTTTTTCCTCAACAACGGCACCAGCGAGTAGAATGCTTGAATCAATACTAGGTGCCATTTTTTAAACTTCCTTCGTTTTCCGAAAAATAAAATCTATTTTAAACTGATGAAATATTCCTCAAGTCACATAAAACACTTGTTCCACTCCACTTCAAAAAATATTCATTTAGACAATAACACTTGCAGTGAATGCATTAAACTGTTGGCAAATTCATTTCAAAAGCATTAACAAACCAAATTTAATTCATAGGTGCATAAATTAAACGACTTCCTTTTTGCTGGATCGACAATATTTTCTTTTTATTTTCGTCTTCGTTCTTTTCACAGAAAACTGTTGTTTTTACGTTCCTTTTGCCAAGTCATTATTCCACTGTAATTAGCATTTATACAAAGCAAATGATACATTTATAACGGAATCATGTTTCGTTAAAACGTGCTGAGCTAGAAAAAAAAGCGAACCATTAAGCGATGTCAAATGAAAAAATCCAAGAATTCACGAATTTATTCTCATTAATAATGTAATAATGAAAGTTGATTTGTTTGATTTTTTTTATTGAAGTTATTCTGGTTTTCCTGACACCATCATTCAAATTTCAAAGCAAAAAATATTAACAATCTTCTTTTTTTTTTCTTTTCAAATTGATAAATACAATTTAAGTTAAGAATCATTTACTTAAAAACTATTCCACATCAAAAATGCTACGAGATAATTTATTAAATAATTTCAGTTTTGTTTTTTTAAACAAATTAGTCTTCAGCTTTATGGATAATGGTGGCGGTTCTTTTCTCGTTTTCATCGAAATCAGCATCGTCCCAACCCCAGACTAGAATTAGAATTAGATATACCAATGAAATTTAATAAAATTCAAATAATCTTTTATACAGAAATAAAATGAATTAAGATGACTTACCAAGTTCTTTTGGTTCAGCTGGTTCGTCATGTTTGGCTTCTTGCAAACGCATTAAATCATCAATGGTTGCATGACTGTATTTGACATTACCATCACCACATCGTGCCATTCGCTTTTGAATTGTTTCCTTTGATACGGTTTTTAAATCATAGGCCCATCCAATGGCAGCAAAAAAATCAATGAACGCCGTTGTAATGTTGTAACGATAATTTCCCAATTCAGCCGTTTTGTAGTCCCATGGGAATACATGATGGTAATTATGCCAGCCTGACAGAAAACCATGAAACCAAAACAAAAAGTTTAAAAAAAAACATACAATGCGTGTCAAAATACGATGCAGAAACATACCTTCACCCTGAGTCATAATGCCCAACAATTTGTGATCGGTTGGTCGAATGCTTTTGTCGTATGGTTTTGTACCGACAGCATGAGCATAACTGTTGATTAAAAAGGTGTCGTGCAATGTGTACAAATGTCTTAGAACAAATCCAACGTGCCATGCAGCACTCAATGATTCACCGAAGAAATGGCACAAAATCCAAGTTGGCAATATAATCGAGATCAATGGCATAAGATACCAATAATATCTAAATGAGTGAAGAATTGATTGAATTAATTAAAATTATTTGATTTTTTTATTTTGCTTCAATTTTCTCACTTCTTCTGGAACATGACAATTGGATCGGCTACACAATCGCTCATGTCAATGGTACGTCTTTTTTCTTCAACTTCTGGTCTTTCTGTAACCATCAACTGTTTTAAATAAAAGAATAGTTTAAATGAATGCTTTTTCTATCTTTTTGAATAAAATGATCAATTACCCATCCAAAATGTGAGAAGAACAATCCACGACCAGCATTGTGTGGATCAGCATGGCTGTCTTGGTATTTGTGATGTACACGATGATCATGTACCCAAACCCAAATGCCTAATCATAAAATACATTTATTTTTTCATATTAGAAATTGTTATGAGAATTTTTCTAATAAATGAAGAAAAAATTGATTGAAATTTTCATAAAAAAAAAATGAATATTTACCGTTTTGGTGAGCAATGGTATTGAAAAAAGCCAAAATTACTTTCAATGGCCATTTTGCTTTGTAGCCTTTGTGTGACCACAAACGATGTGCTCCAGCAGTAATACCCAATAAACCCCAATGAATTAGCAAAATCGCTGTGGAAAAAAGAGAAAAATGCATATAAAATTTACGATTTAAAAATTAGAAATTTTCAAATATTTCTTAATACGAACATACCCATGAGAATAGTTGCTATTTTACATTGACCGGTGAATATTTGATACAATCCATAAAATGAGCCCAAATGTAGATAAACAAAAAAGGCGATATTTTTCCAAACTAAATCTTTCATTGTCCATGATGCATCGGATGACTGCAAAGGAAACACGTGTCCAAAGTAATATTAATGAATAAAAAAAATAAATAAAAAAAAAACAAGAAATAATCGTCGATTTAAAAAAAAATTTAAATAATTACACTTGATTTTTTTGGTTCTGTATTTGCGTTTTCATCTTTATTAGCGGCCCCATTAAGACGTGTAACGTTTGGTCTTTGTTTAGTTGTAAATTCTTCGTCAAATGACGAACTATAATCATTTCTCTCCGCTTCAACCATTTTGTAAAATTATTCTATGGAATTGCTAATTTGTGTCTAAATCACAACTGCACTAAACTCAAATTATATCACCAATGAGTATGTATAAAAAATGTATGTATCAAGATGAAATCTGTCAAACTTAATACACAAACTACACACAAAAATTCAAATACACACAAAAGAATCACCGGTGAGAATGAGACACGTGAATGTATAACAATTTTATTGTATTTATGGTTTTCGCACTTTGTTTTACTACACACAATTCAGGTAGTCGTATACTGTTTCGTTGTTTTTTCAATAGTTCCGTTGTAGTGAGATGCTGGAAGGTGTGTGCGACTTCAAAAATTCATTGCACCCAGCCAACCATATATTCGTGCACTTTCACCGGTTTTTTTTTTTATTTTACTTTTTCCCAACGAAATTTCAAAAGAGCAACACGTTCTCGTTAATAATTCAAAAAGTTCACTGAATAAGTCGCTCGGCTTACTCTCAAATTTATATTTCAATTCACTGTAAATTGATAAGGCGTTTAGGGTTGTTGCTGCTTTTTTTCTGTATTCGTTTCTTACGATTTTGTTTCTAGTTACGTACGGTGATATTTTTTTTTTCTCTTTGTGTTCGACCGCTTAGCATTAAGACATATCGGACGATTGCTTTGTACGCATGTAAATTCTTATGTGAACGTTCGACATTTGCTTGTCGCCTGATCCCTTTCTCTCTCTCTTCTGCGTCGCAAGAGAGCACAATCACGTATCTGCCTTCTGTACATTAGAAGATTTGAAGCGTAGATGTAAATTTGGTTGTTGAGCGAATGCTTTGCCCGATTTATGTAATCATCGGAGTAAATTATGACATTATAGAGGTGAAACGATATTTATTTTACTGGTTTGTGAAACGATTCGGTTTCGACTTTAAACACTTGTTTGCACACCGCATACTGCTGATGTACGTGAAATTGAGATTTTTCCGAAATCAATGCATTATTTGTAACTTGGCAAATTAGATGAGCTACTCAAATGCACGTAAACGCGTGTTCTCCTCGGTGTTGTTAAATACATGCAATGCACATGCGGGCTTGAAACATGAGCTCAGCAAATTCTAATAATTATACATATATACTATCTCTATGTCTCTCTCCCTCTCTCTATCCATAGAGTATTTTGCTCACGACAAAAAGCACAATGAATTAAACATTTTGTACGTATTGTTTTGTATGAATGTTGAACAAATTCCAGTCTCTGTTTGTGATTAATGCATTAAGTGCGACTGCACCAAAACCTCAATGAATTTGCATTGCAAATTGATTGATAAGAGTGAAAAAAAAACTAATAGGCAAATGTAAACAAATAGAATTTCATACAGATTTAGAAGAAGAAAAAAATCTAGATTTGACATTGAATGTCATCATTGAATAGGATCGTCATTAAAACCACCAACTCAAGCGATATACGTCGTAAAGAGTTCAATCAACCATATTTTTACCACTTAAATGCTGACCAAATCGCTTTTTTCAATTCGCTTAAATCTCCAATAAACACACAGCTTGCACGTGACATCATGCGTGTAGTTAATTCCTAATCCAAAGATAATTCAATTAATTGAATAGACAATCGATCGCAGAAAATTATTATTCGGTTTAGTTCGTGTGAAGTGCGCCATCAAAATGAATGTTGTGCGTCGTACGTAGATGCGATATCAATTTTATAAGCTCAACTATATCTCGATTGTTTTGAAAGATGATGAACGATGAAATAAAAGTACCGTATCTATGCTACAGTCGTACGATAATTCTATTTCTATAGTTCGATGCGAACGGATGGAATCGGTTGGTTTAGAATACCAAAGGATAAACACACACACAGGCGCGCGTTTGCGTGACAAAGTGAAACCGAATCGATTGTGAATTAAATCAGTGATTTGTTAGATGAATTAGATCGCATTTCACGATAAGACGCGTGCATTGAAGGTGTTTGACTGACCTTTAACGTTCCGCCAACGGAAACGTGAAATAGAATCATATGTTTAATGATGTATAATCATATCACAAAAAGACTGATAGGCACATATTACCAAATGGTGAATTGAGAAGCTATAAATTAAAAATGTACTTGAATTTCATATGATAGATAGAGTTTTTCTTTTTGATGAATTTACTTTGGGCTCTTTATACTGAAATGCAGCGTGGGGTTTTCGTGATATGAATTTTTGTACTTCAACTTTCATCCCGACGCGAAAAAACCATTTGCAAACTGTCATAGGTTATCAATCAATGAGCGAACTCGTGCTACAGGCATTTTTATAGATGAAGGAAAAAATGTGTCATCGTACGATCATGCATGAGCCAATAAATGTGATTCAATTCGCAAACGCGACTCTCACACATTCGGATGTTTTGTTTTCATTTTACGCGTGCGTGTGTGTATTTGTTTATGTCATTCCATCTCACGTATAGGGTCCAAGTGATAACAATGTTCTTGTTTGTAATTTTCCCTCATCAGACAGAAGCAATAATTTCTTGATTACTTTTGAAATAAAGAAAGGTGTTATCTATACTATTTTTAATCATTTGGTTTCAAAGACATTTATTTTCGACTCAAAGACATCAAGATTCAATTTGATTTGCGCTGAGAAAACCACTTACACGCGATCGATTACGATCGATTATACTTGAACCGGTATTATTTGAATTTCAAATTTTGAAATGTTGCTCCAATTTTTTGACTCGAAAATCGATACAATTTTCAATTAAACTTTACTTTTTTTGTAAAAATGTAAATTATTGATTAATTTTGTTTAATTGAAAAGAAACTCTTGAAAAAAAATCAATAAGATTTCTTTAGTTCGTATGGTATTGTATGAAATTCAAAGTATGGATTCGGATGGAATGAAATAACAATGGTATGTGAATGGAATTGATGGAAAAAGATTTTCTAGTAATACAAAAAATTCAGTTGGACAATTGAGTTGCGCATTTAATTACATTTTTCATTCATCAAGTTGTGCAAATTCAATTATTCAATAAATAGCAAATTTTGAGTATTTTTACATTCGCCAATAATTTAAGAAATTGTACGGTTCGGTGCTTTTATGATTGAAAACACACTAGAAAATCGATGGAATATTTAAAAAAAAATTAAATAATTAATAAAATGAATGAAAAAATATATAAAATTCAAATTTCATTGAATTCATTCAATCTTATCGTACCGAAATCATTCTATAAAATACTTTATTTATTGCTTTGCGAAAAAAATGTATACAGTGCCATCTGTTGATAATATGGTTAAGCTTTATCTGGGTATTATCAATTAATGTGACTTGTCATCTTTCAAAATCAGCTGGAAAAATAGACATTTAGCATTTCATACATATATATATTTTTGTTAATATATTTAGAACAAAGAGATAAAAAAAAAAATAAACAAAAAGTTTAGATGTTCGTCTGCTTCGAATAAAAGGGGCCGATTGAATAAATGTTTTAATCAAACCTGTTGATTTTGTTTCCATCATAATTAGTGAATCGCCTTAAAGTATTATTGTTAATGTTCTCTTTTTTTGTTGCTTGTAATATTAATGAAGTAATTACTGTTCTGATAAATTAAATGGAATCGGCAATAAAATGCGACTACAGCAATCCTAGCAAAAGATATGAGAGTAAACCGTCTCCGAGTAAAAAAAAGTCATCACTATCGGATGACTCAATATTAACTGAAAAATATGCGTAAGTTCATTAAATTTTGCGATTAAAAAAAACATGTACTTTAAACAACAAAAATCAAAAAAAAAAAAATTGGCTAGTTTGGAATGGAAGACATTATCTCGCCTATCGGAAGATCCGCATTTGGTACAATTACGACAATCGGCTGTAAATGGTGGTTTGAAAACGTCAAAATTTCGAAGCATTTGTTGGTCATTATTGTTGGGTGTGCTAAACGGACGATCACAATCATGGGCTACACAAAGGAGATGCGATCGAAGCAGGTTTGTTATTCATTATCAGGCTACAAAGTTCACTAAGCCAAAATGAAATGTCACTGTCTCTTCTCCCATTGTGCGCAACAGATACGTCGAATTAATCAAACAGTTTTATATAAATCCGAGAATGGCGGCCGAAGATGACCCGCTTTCTCAATCTGATAAAAGTGTATGGAATCAACATTTTTGCGATAAGGAGCTGTGCACGGTTATCAGACAAGACGTTGTCCGTACATTCCCGCATATTGAGTTTTTTCGAAAGCCAAGAATACAGGAGATTATGATAAATATTCTGTTTTGTTATGCACGTGTTAACCCTGAAATGTGCTATCGACAGGGAATGCACGAAATATTGGCACCCATCATTTTTGTCATGCACTGTGATCATCAAGCACTAATACATGTTAAAGACATTTCAATACACGGTGTTGAGTAAGTTTGATGGAATCGTAGTTTTTGACAATATTTATAGCGAAGACATGTTTTTTTTATTTTAGCAGTGAACTGAAAGATGTGCTTGATCCAAAATTCTTGGAAGAAGATTCATAGTGAGTTTTTGACAAAAAAAATTCACTTAAATGTATGCCACAACAACTAATCATTTGATTACCATTTTCAGTTTTATATTCACAAAAGTTATGACGGAAATCGAACCATTCTATCGAATACATGATCTTCATCCAACTGCAACTGGTTACTTTCCATCGAATCCACAGTGCACGGTAAAAATATGAGAATTCGAACATTTGTTTGTATTCATCAAAAATTTATGGATTTTATGGTTTTAGACTCACGGCGATGTGAACAATGTGTCTGATTTGGAAGTGGTTAGCAAGTTGAATATGATTCGTGATAAGATCCTTGCCAAAGCAGATAGTCAACTACATAATCATTTATTGCAATTGGATATTCCACTGCCATTGTTCGGCATGTATGGTTACACAAATTATTTGATTAATAGACTCTTTTCTCTATTCAATATTTTTTTTCTCTTTCCGATATGCAGACGATGGTTGCGTTTACTTTTCGGCCGTGAATTTCAACTGCTTGATCTCCTTGTACTTTGGGATGCAATTTTCGCTGAAGGCGCTCATTTTGAGTTGACCAATTTCATCGTTGTTGCCATGTTAATTAGTATACGCGAAGAAAGTAAGCTACAACCAATCGATTTGGATCGATTTGTTTCGAAATGTGAATCACTTTATCTTTGAATAATTTCAGTGTTGCACAGTGACTACACAACAGGACTATCGTACTTAATGAAATATCCGAGCAATATTGATGTTCTGCTCATCATTCGACATTCACTTCATATGTACGCGCCCGATGTATGTTGAAAATGCGATCTCTCCTCTTTTCTTCGAATTTCCCATGTTTTTTTAAACATTCAATTTTTAACTTTTTCTCTCTTTTTCCAATTTAGAAATATGAACGACCACCAAACAAATTCACTGTGTCAGCGAGACAGCAGTTTCCCAACACCAATTCGACTCACCTAAATGGCAAGACATCGTCTCTACCACGAAATATACATTCGAAAAAGACAACGCAAAATCAAGTGAAACGTGTTAACGATGATTTAATGCATCGAAATCAACGGCCAAATGATTCGAATAAACTGAGTCAGTCACCATCAAAGAGCGAACTACTAAAGGAACATGCTCATAACATACAAAATTCAACGACAAAGGCAACCATGCGCGTGCTGAATCCACCTCAATTGAGAAATATGAACGACCCCGGAATCGTTGATGGTTATGTGGAAAATGTAAGCTCAGAACCACCGCTCGCAACGAAAAAAGAAACGTTCATTAAATTAATTTCGTTTATTTTTACAGAGTTCAGAAGTATTAAAAATTCAGTTACAAAGTGCTCACACAGTTATGAAAATATCACGATTAAAATTGATTCAGTATTTGGCTGTATTTCGAAAACACATACCAGGCGATTCGACACATGAGCTACATCAAACGATGGATGGCATCGAAGAGGTAAGTGATCACAATAACTTTTTTTTTTTAAATGTCTAAATTTTCTATTTTATTGCAGTTGTGTGAATTGTTGAACGTTAAAGAAAAGCTACCATATACATTGCCTACGCCCGTCGAACCAGCATTTGAGGCAAATGAAGCGGCTGTCACACCGAATCGTAAACACATCGATAAAAAAACCGACTCAAACGAGCAAATGTATGCAAATTTGGAGTCACAATCATCGGAAACCGAAACAGAACCACCAAAATTAGTAAGAGTGCCTATTGGTTCATTGCCACCACTTCAGATTTCACCGTCAAGACAAATAAGTCCAAAATTTAATCAAGAATATAACGTTAACATGTTATATACGAATTTTGAATATATCGGTAAGGCAGACACAAATTCAAATGCGTCTGCAAAAGTACGGTACGAAATTCCAGAAAATCGATTAAGTCGTACAGCAACACTGATACTGGGCAATCGAAAAGAATTGGAAATGCATGAATTTTCATCCAAACTGGCTGATAATCAGGTTGTTGGCGAGGGTAGCAGGAGACAGATACCGGAAATCGATCCATCAGGTGATCGCCCGAGCGAATAAAGCATCGTTTTCATACACACATTTTTGGAATAATTATTATACATTTTTATTTATCACAAATAAAACGTTTTATTCCCAAAGAATATGCTGTCTATAATTTTGATCGATTTAATTTAAAATGATAGCATCTATTTACTTTAAATGTGTGTAAAATCTTTGAAAAAGTTTTCTCAACAAAGTAATCCTCATCAAAAATAAAGACATTTTTTGTTGATATTATTGGGTGTACAGTCAATGGAATTCATGAAAATGCCTTTTTAATTTTTAAAAAACTGATGTTTCGATCACATTTATTTGATATTCCTCAGGGTCAAAAATCACAACATTTTCAATTCTTGACGATCAAATAAATGTGATCGAAACATCGGTTTCTTTAAAATTAAAAAGGAATTTTCCTGAATTCCATTGACTGTACACCCAATAATATCAACATACAATAGAAAGCAGTACACTGTTGAACCAGGCGATACAAAAAATTGACCAGAATTTGAGGATTGAAGAAAAAAAATTATTTATTTTTTTTGTCATTTTTTACGATTTTTCACCAATAATGCTGGTAAATTTTTTGTATCGCCTGATTCAGTCAGAATGAAAAAAAATGACATTCTTTATCATCCCTTGGCGAATAATACACGCAAGTGTCATTTTGCTGCTATATGGCGACTTCTTATGAAACTCTCCTTGTAATACCTAAAATTTGTTGAAGTAAATGAGTAAAATACACACGGACTAGAATTTAATTTGGAATTGAACAGAATTCAGTGGAATTGAATGGAATTGATAGAATTGAATCCAGTACTGCTTTGCCCCTTGCAAGTTCTACATATATTTTCTACATTGTATTGCAAAGAATAACGAAATGAATAAAACATCATTCAAATTTAACAAGTTTAATCAACGATATTTTATTACGACGAGAAAATTCCGTAAAATAAAAATCCAAAAAGATGTTATAATAATTTAAATTTATTTTCAGCAGAAAAAAGTACACACAATTAAATAAAAATAAAGAGTCAAAAATATGTTTCAACTTTGGCAACGAAATATTCTTTAATTTAATAGCAGAAGTACCCGAGAAAAGATTTTTCACACTTTCATGATGAACCCATTTGTACGACATTTGAAAGTATTCTATTTTCTAACAAAACACTGTAAAAAATATGTCTGACGTTAATTTTGCCATAAAAATTATTTTTGAAACACTTTTCATAACTAAAGTAAAATGGTGAATCCGATCGAAAGAAACAACCACGTGCAATCGGGTGATAGCAGCGACGAAGAGGATGATTCGCAATTTTTAATGCGAATGTACAATTTCACTTACATGAGTGATAATTTACATGTTTTGATTAATGTTAATTGTTAATATCCAAACATTAAATCTACTGTACTTCCTGTATTGTTGTTCGATGTGTTCGTTTCCGTTATTCGAAGAATATGCACGGAATATCAACACCAACGGTCAATTTTTCATTCGAGTTGGATATGAATCCTGGATGTCGTATTCATATACGAATACAGATTGCCGTGACTGCGATGTATTAAATGGACAAATTCACCAAAATCAGCAAATAATAATAATGGATACGACCTTGATGGATCTCCTCGAAATTGGAGCTGCTTATCGTATCAACCGTTATATGACACAACTTCTACTCGGCCAAATTTCGGAAAATGATTTCGATGAAATTTTTTTTGACGGATTGGAAACCGAACAAATCGGATCGGAAGACGAAGACGAAAACGAAAACGAAGAAGAAGAAGAAGCGCAACCATGAAATACTAAAATAATTTAATTTTGAATTTTTTTTTTCTAAATTTATATTAAACTTACATTAAAATAAAAACTTAAATAATTTTACCAAAAATGTAAGTGTTGTGTTTTTTATTTTATTACTTTTTCTTTCTAAAATCAAATTTTTTTATTTTTCAATCAATAATATAGGTGTTTCTTGATTGATACATTTTTATTTATATATTTATCTTAATAATTGAATGAGTTGTTTGAAGAACTTTCCTTGGGGTAGACTTTATATCTCGGAAGTATAAAGTCGATGTGGCGCGATTTTTAAAAAATTGCTCGTATGCAAATGCCGATGTAATTTCTGCGAAACGTTTTGCACGACCAGTCATCAAATGTCGCGTGACAACCAATTTATCACGGTCACTGTAACGGAACATTGCAAACACATTTTCCAAATTCTCGATCCATTTTGTTACATCGTGCAATTCGGTGCCATCAAATTTATTGAGCACGTGTAGATCAATTTTTCGATTTGTACCAATTCCCGTTGTAATTCCATCAATTCACGCTTTTTCCGTGCAATGGCCAATTGTCGATCGATTTCGGCTTCTTCTGCGTTCCAATCTAAATTCAACCGATTGTGAACACTTACATTTGCATCTGGTTGCGTCTGTTGCATCTGTTGTTGTTGTTGTAAAGCTTCACGTTGTTGTCGCCGTTCATCTGTTTCATCTGGGTTATTTTGCATCTGTTGTACACCATCCGGTCCCAATTCATTCAACTGGACACGTTGCTGCACGTTATTTCCACGATTTTGCCCGATTTCCGCAATTAAATCATCATACAATGGTCGTAATTGCACCATTGTTGCTTCTGGATCAAACGCAATGTTGGCCTCTGTTAATGCACGCACTACATCTGCACGTCGTAATGAATTTGCCATCGTAACAAAATCCAAAAAAATATTCACTTTGCGCAATTAATGGGATAAAAATAATACGTTTTTATTAAAGTTCGGCACGTTTTCTAACGAATCCCGCTTCTGAATTTGTAATAAGTTATAAACTGACACGGATGATTTTGAATTAAATTTATTCCGATTTGATTTTACTCTTACAACGATGTGTTCGGCTCGAGTGTTCACAACAGAATAGGAAGAGACATATGTTCCAATATGACAGCTGAGCTACAAGTGTCACTTTCACACAACCGAGCTACATTTACCATTTCGCCACATTCATGCATCGGGCAACATTTGACAATTCCATTTCATGCTCACACTCATACATACACAATTTCCATGCACACACTCATACATACTCACGCATACTTCAATAACATTACAATAAATAATTTTTTTTCTTCAATTCTCAAATTCTGGTCAATTTTTTGTATCGCCTGGTTCAATCAGAATCAAAAAATTCACATTACCTAAAATTTGCTGAAGTAAATGAGTTAAAACACACGGACTAGAATTTAATTTGGAATTGAACAGAATTCAGTGGAATTGAATGGAATTGATAGAATTGAATCTAGTTCGCCCCTTGACTCTACCTGAAGTCTCCTTAAGTATAGCACAATCCAAAAAAAGTGTAGCTCGAAGTTGAAAAAAATATTCATGGGTCAATATTTCTGTATATTCAACTTGCCGCTAGGCCTCACTAACACGGAAACTATTTTTAGCCTCCACGTTTTTATAGTCCAAATCAAGTCTACCTAAAGTCTACCTTTAGAATAATATATTTTTACCTTGCTCTTTTCTAAATTTATCCATTTTTTATATGTAGCTTTAAATTAATAGTTCACCTTAAAGTGATACGTAGGTTGCTCCTTAAGTTCGAATGATATGGTACTTCTGGTGTTGCCAGATACAAACCATTCTCATATTCGTAAAGTTGGGCATTTTTCATGAACAATAGCTATTCAAATACGAACAATATATTATATCCAACTGATTTTGGTCTCTGGTGGACAGAGAGGTCCCGAATTAGACGTACACGGAGAATGGTGCATCAATTCGATATTTTTAGTGGTCAAATAGTCGACTGTTTGATGGGCTGATTTTTGCCCTGATTCGGGATCATAAGTTTCAGAGGTTTGGTTTTCATATTTCCATGATGACTTCTGGCAGGTAAATGGTTGTATACTGTTCAGCATTGAAGGACCTTTGATCCTCTAAAAACATGGTAACAACATGACCCCTAACACTGTAAAATAATGCGGTCCAATTTTTCATGATCACTTCACAAGCGAACAACTTGTGTTGGATTGAGTTCATGTTTGAAGACT
>NW_022197846.1:1649202-1709375 GCF_009176525.2 Contarinia nasturtii | reverse complement strand
GAACGCGAACGTATATGCTCTGTGTGGTACAAACGAAGTGTGTTGCGCGTGCGGCAACCGCTACGATTCAGCATCTGGGCAGCAATGCTGTACAGGCGCTGCGAATAGCTAGCGCTATTCAGATAGGAAAAAACCATTACTGTTTTATATCGATTTCAATATTTATTAAATCTTAAGCTTATCTAAGAAAAAAAGGCTTGACATTCAATTTACTTCAAAAAACTTGGGCACATTGCAATTATAGAATGTGGTCTATCGGTTGTTCCTTTGCACATTTCAAAGAAATTCTTTATGAATGCAGAAATGTTACCATAGCTATCCATTTTCAGTTGATTCCGCCAGAAGTTCAGCAAAGAATGTGCCAAAGAAATTATCTTTGATTGCTCTATTATATAGAAAATTGTTCAGTGTAAAACGGTTACACACACCAATACGAACCAATTCGATACATATCATTTGCAGTCTATAATTATGTACTTCGATGAAATGTGCAGCATTTTCAAACTCGCACAAACAGAATGGACAGAAAAAAAACCGTCGACCGAATGTTTTTGTTTCCCTTTTTTTTATAAAAAATTAAAAGGCACATGCCAAGTCAACTCCCATTATGGTTCAGTTTTTCGAGTGAAAACTGTATTTAAAATTCATAATTGGCATTGTAGGTGGAAGAAAAGAATTTTTTTTAATGTCATAGAATTAAAGGGACATGAATTTGGTTGATTGGATGATTTCGTGATAATAAGCTTGTGGAAAAGCGGCAACAATTTTTAAATCAAAATGAAATGACAATTAGATGACACGTTGTGTGTTGATCGCGGTTATTTTTCGAAAATCAAATGCATGAAGAGTCTTCATTGAAGACTATGACATAATTGGCTCTTTTTTTTACAACACATTAATTTTCCATGACACACGAAACCTTCAATAAAAAAAAATGTAAGGGGCGTGAATGTGACCGGTAGTCATTTGTAGTTTGATGTTTTGCCGGCATAAATTGCCATTGCCATCATTATTTCTGCATAAAAAAATTGAAACGAAGGAGAGAAAAAATTGATGGAGGTTTTCGTACTACTTCTAATGTGAGACGATTTACACGCAACGCCAGATTATTTTTCGCTTATTTTTTTTTAAATGAATGACAAATGTTCAGGTCTTTCTCACATTGGACCAGCAAAATGCGGAATAAGAAAATGTGTGTTTTTTTAATATCACACATACAAGGACCCAAGCACCAAGAATCGAGCAACGAACGATGCGATAAATGAGTCAGAGAAAATTGCCATTGGCATCGAAATAATTTTTTTTTTAAAAGAGTGTATAAATAGCAAATTGATGCGATGTGAAATAGTCGAGCACTTTCACTTCACTTAAAAGCCGTATTATGTTTGGGATCTGTATGCGCGATTTTTTTTGTGTGCACACATTTCACAGTTGAAGCACATTTTTTACGTAGGTAGCGAATGTGTGGCTGACATCGTCATAATATTGCATACGATGTAAATGCATTTTGTATGTCTATACAATGCATCAAATGCGCCACACGTTCAATGGCAGCAAAAGAATGGCAAACAAAATGCACAACAGAAACGACGAACTATAAAAAAATATAAAACAAACACACACACACACACAGACAGAGAGAGAGATAGAAAATGGAAAGTAATGGAAATGCGCCAACGTTATCATGAAGACAAAATTATGCACTTTGGTGCAGGTCGTTGCCGATCGACATTATAAGTTCAATAACTTCTTGTGTACGCTGACAGAAGTTACGTATTAGATCGCTGTATTGTCTTTTCGTTTTGTTTTAGCCAAGCGCCGTGTTCTTCACGATAATTGCCGCCATCGTGCACAATGTCAAATGGAAAGCTTTGTAATACGATGAACTCAGTTCGTGCAAGTTATCGTTTCGATTGACAATCAATTTGAATGATCTCATATGGCGACAATTATTTGCACACAGTCATCGGACATAAAAACAATATCTATTAAATTATGTTGAATGGGGTGCTTATGAGACAATAATAGAAATTCTCTGTTTATTAAAAAGAGGAAATGGAATGGCGTTTGCATTTATCCAAAAATGGCACATCATGAATGATGATTATGATTGACTGTGTGTCCATATTCGACAATTGTTACGAACTTAAAAATTGATTCGTTTTTTTTTCACTACATCGTAAATTGATTGTTCATATAATAATGAGAGTTTTAAGTGTAATTGTCTAGCAAAAAAAGGTGACTCTATCTACTTTACTTCTGTTTCTGTTTTTTAAGTGTATGATTGCATAATTTACCTTTGCTTTGGTTGAATTGGCATATGAACGAAAACAAACAATCCAATTTCATCGCCGTTCAAACTCTCTATCAATCAATCCAGCGAAATAAAACTTTCAAGTACTTTCGATTTCCTCGATTGTTTGCCAATTTCGATTCCGATCGGTTGAAAGAAGAAACGAGATAGATACGAGAGAAGAAAAAAAAACGAAATTTGCAATCAAAAATGGCAAAGTGATTGATGCATAAACCGAATTTCGGCAATCCGTTGTAATATCGCGAAATAGCTTTGTTTTTATAGATGGGTTTGGGGTTTTTTCTCTCTCTCGCCGTCATCATTTTCGCCGATATTGTGCAGAAAAGAGAGTCGCTGCTGTGTTTTTTCCTTCAAAATGGTGTTTTTGTTGCTGCATTTACATAATATCTGAACAATGGAGTCAAAAATCGATCACGTATTTTATAATGCAAACGAAGGAGGAAAAAAACACACTTTTTATGAATTAATTTCGATTTGTTATAAAAGGAGAAAATTTTGCGGCAAGTACAGAAGCAATAACAACAAAAAATAGCACGCGAAAACTAACAAAAAGCATATAACATAACACAAAGATCTGGTTTTATGATGCCACACAGCATAGAGCACAAAATGACCTTGTTGACAACAACAAAAACAACAACAACAACGAAAAATCGTTTTGCATCGAAACATGTTAAACATGCATATTGATGGAACCGAGAAAGATTTGAAAGAGACCGCATTCAATATTTACGTAAAATAAAATTAAATATTATTATGTGTGTGCCGTTGATTTTTGGCCGGTCACGCGAATTTGGTATTTTGGTTTCATTCTAATGTATGAAATCGATAACATCAATGATTTTCATTTGTTTGAAGAGGCTTTTTTTATTATTAAATTTTATATTACATAAAATGGTGTTAAGGTTGATGGTACGTTTATGTTAGCCGAAATCAACTCAACTTGAATGACCCAAGTAGACTCAAGACTGTTAAAATGTTTCAAATCTTGACCAATGGAATTTTACAAAGAAGATCACCACATTGACACTTGACATACAAATAATTTAACAGCGATGTCAAGCAATTTTATAGCAAGTCTCAATTCTTACGATTCAAAGTATACATAAACTCTTTTTATTCTAATATAAAGTTATTTCTCCGGTAATTGCATATTAAACCATTGAAAATATTAAAAGAATATTTAAGAGTTCGTGGACGTTTTTTTCCGATGGAATTTTGTTTACAACAATTTTCGAAAATTTTTTAAATCTTAAGTGGGGTTTACTTGGGTAAGTTAAAAAAAAAAAAACTGGTATAAAAACCGGTGAAAATGGCCAAAAAGATTTGTTTGGTAGCATTGAAAAACATGTAAAAAAGCGAACGGTACAATCTAGACCATTCATTCATGTGCATCGTGCTTTCAGTGTTCTGCGGTCAATGAGTTCGAACATCAGTTGTTTCTTTTTTCTCAACGACAGTGCTTTAAAAAAGTAAATACCATTTTTAATCTTGAAAGTGAAGTTTTCTGAGTGTTTGTTTGATTGTCTTACAAAAATGTATACGGACGAATCTGGTGAGTCGGCACTCAAATGCCGGATTTCAATTATTTAAAAGCAATTCATTCAAACGATTGATGTCTGCATCGATGAAAGACAAAAAAATAACAATAACCAAAAGTGTTCTTCTGTTACATTCATTCGGTTGCGATTAAATTTAAATATACCTTCGAACTCTTTGTCAAAATGATCGAAACAAAACGGTTTTGCGCACGACTTGTCTACAATTTAATGTAGAAATTTAACAAAAATTACAAATGTAAGACATTGTAATTTCCAAAATTTAAGAGAATGCAAAAAAAAAACATGCGAATCAGCTACACGCAAATTTTCAATGCGAATCAAGCAGCCGAAGAAAAGAGACGATTTTTTTTCCGAGAAATTGACCGTGTTCACAGAATGGAAAATAAAAAGTTTACGATATTTATTACAATTATTGTCATTATCTAAAGTCAAAGTCAGTGAGAGAGAGGCATACACAAAGCGGGAGAGTCAGATGGAGAGAAAACAATGTAATTTATAGCGAAAAAGCCCTTCACACTGAACATGTACATGTAATCAAAGACGATCGCATACATGATAAATTGTGAAAGGCCAAACAAGCGTTAAATTTTTCGCAAATCGTCAAATTTTAATTGTAATGTGAGCGAATCAATTCTTGTAGTTTTTGTTTCTTCGCCGTTTTTTTTTCTTCTTCTTTCTTTTCATTTCTTTTTGTATTCGGCAATTGCGTGCGTAGCTGACAATTATGTTAAAGCGTATGTGTGAATAGAGTGTCGATAGCCCATATCATATACTCAATTGCATTTTTAAATGCAATGAAAACTGAACATTTGCGTTTAAACATTTTTTTTTTGTTTGCTCATTTAACTATGTAATTAATTGCAAACCACATAATTCAAAAAAGAAAACAAAAAAAGTGAGAAAACAAAATTCTGCGTGATGCATAAAGCAAAAGAAGCTGTATGGCATTGAAATGAAACAGGATTGTAGATTATTGAAAAGGTGCTCGCTTATACACAAAAAGCCAATGTTGGTGTTCGAACGTCATACCATACATTAAACACTTGCGTCTTTCGTAGAATACGATTCGGGCTAAATTTAGCCTTTGTTTTCATCAATTATTCTTGGCCTTTGATTGGTTTCTTTTCTTTTCCCACAAAAATGATGGAGAAAAAACCATTCAAAAGACGTAAATATCGAATTCCAAAAACAAAGAAAACACACACACTCACACAATATTGGAATTGTACGATGTATGGTCAATATTAGTCCAAGCTCATTCTGACTGTGCACAAACATACAACACATTCAACAGTTTTAAACAAATTAAAAATAAAAAGGCAACAGACGTATGCCATTGCCCGCAATAACCCGTGCGGACTCTGTATACTTTGGAAATGGCTTACGTACTTTCATGTGGCTTGGTTTCCATTTCGGTCTGAAAGTGTCATCTAAAGTCCAGCATCCATTAAATACATGATAATTATCATGTGGTTTCAAATTTATCGATTCCAATGTTTTCAAATCGCCTATTATAAGGAATATATCATTTGGTACAAGAATCCAAATTTAATTTGAAAAAAGTTTCAGAAACAGTGATTTCCAAAATCAAAACTTTCAATTGTATTTCAACAAGCACATGACATGCACGTACATTTCGAATTTCGTGCGATCGAAGCGCCGCGAACTTTAAATATATTTCAAATGAGGCTTCATTAGGACTTCAGCCGTCATTTCTTATCATGGGCCTGTAAATCAAAGTGTATAATCGAAACTCTTGGATACCTATCCGAAAACTACATGAACCTTTTATACTTTATCAAAATGCAATTGTTATTTTTCTCACCAAAAAATACCCATTGCAGTTGGATAAGTTATCAAATTGAAAAGGTGTATTACCGCAGTAGCATGCATGCTATTTTGAAAGTATGCATACAATGCCCGGGTTATATATTAAAACGTTTCTATTAAGTCAATAGCTGAATTATTTGCCGCAATCGAGACGAAGCACAAATGATTTTCAAATAAAATGAGCTTACAATTACATTTACGCTGCGAATCGTGTGTGTTGTTTTTTTTTCTTCATATGCCAAATACCCGGCGCGCACATGTATAATGTACACAAATGCGTTCATTGCATTTGTAATAGAATTGCAGTTAACGTAAACAAAGCGATCAATGAAAACCAGCAATGCAAAAGCCAGTCAACTCGACACGTCTCTCAGTGTTTGCGGAAAATAAGTAGGGCAAGAGAAAGCAATTGGGTGTTGTTGTTTCTTTTTTTTTTGTGTGTGTGGTTGTATCATTGTTGGTTTTGTTGTTTCGTTTACTGGATCTGGTGTTGTTGCTTGCCATGGCTCTCTTACGTATTGTAATGCACTATCGTCTATGTATATATCGTTATGTATATGTAGAGTCGACAATAACTGCATCGGTTTGTTTCGTTGTGATGATGTGCTCCATATCAAAAGCTGTATATGATTCAAATAAAAACAGCATTTGTAAATCGACACATCTCCAGCTCTAGATGTAAAGCAGCAATACTTATGACACACTCAGAATGGCAGTCAATTATAAATCTCTCGATATGCGCCCAATGACTTCACTTATAAATCCACACCATATATACAATTCAATGAACTGCGATTCACTTTTGTTTGTAATCAACTTGTATATTCACATTTTCAAATGCAATTTCAAATCGTTCACTCTCACACATGCACACAAATGTGCGCCAATATTCTTATGGGTCTTCATATCTATAGGTGTTTTTCATTGTTTTCGAGCTGAAAAAAAACATTGAATTTTTCAATGAATCGGACTGTGTGAGTGTGTCTTTATGTTTGTTAATATATTTTTTTTTTGGAAATGGATGGCATTCCCATTGGCGCCGTTAATCGGCTATTGTACCGATAGAAAATGCTTTTGAAATGCAGATTATACCCAGATGTACATTCGATGCATACACAGACAATGCAACTCAATGTTGTTAGTTCAGTTCTCTGAACCCGAGCGACGAGCGCAACGACGACGACACTGTATCTACTACAAATTACTGTGGCCTGCGTTGCAGTTTTGTGCGATGATCTTTTTTTTATATAACTTTCTCATTATGCATTTGTTCACCGTTTCGACTTCACAATAGAACATAGTCTATGTATTATATAAATTCATATTAAATTATATAAATGCAATGGCAAAGAGCTCAATAAACTTTTACCTCTTTCACTTTCGTTCGTCTGATTATTTTAATCCGATTTGATTTTGATTTTGATCGCGGAAATTTGATGAATTCGAACGAAACAATTCATTAGTATTTACCGACTGAAAAAGTATGACTTGGTCAATTTTGAATAGTATTACATTAACTTGATCTTCGTTGCTGGAAGTAAAGCGATACGTTAATTTTGATTCTTTGAATCGTGTTTCACAATGTTTCTATGAACGTCATCAATTTAAAAAGAGAAAATTTTCCAAGCATTGTCAATTAGCATCGATTATGACGTGGTGAGCTTATGCGCACATGCATTTTACTTTAATGTGTGACCTTTATTTTTACGAAAAAAGCTCAACTATTCAAAAATTTCGGTATTAGACTGTTGTGATATCATAAATCATCCATTGTTGAATTGATCATTGCACATCTTCTTTAATTTTTGTTTCATTCACCATTTGACTGTATGTATTGTTTTACACCGCATACCCGAAAAAAGCAAAATGTGTACGAAATCTTGCGAGGAAGTTATGTGTGGCGATGTAAATTGACAACCACAGAGGAGAACAACACAAGCAGTTTTGAAAAAGACGAGAGAAAAAAAAAAATACCCAAACAACAAGAGCTGGAGAGAGGGAGAAAGCCAAAAGACTTCAATTATTTCGATTTATTTGTATAGTCCATACGTGCAAAACCAAATACATATATCCAAAGCGAACGCAACAGCAGCTAGCTAGCAATGTAAGGCAACCAACCACCAACATAATGAGCAAAATGAGCGGCATGTACACAGCCTGTGTGTGATCATGTATTGAATGTTTTGTATATTGAAGCGATCTCCCACTTTCGGTCTCACCGTAGATTTCGGTTTTTCTTTCGAAATAATGTGTGCGTTTTTTTCAGCGCGCCGATGTGGTCATATGGTAGCGTAAACTCTTTTCATAATTTAGTTTGGCTGAATCTACCTCTAAATTAACAAGTGTTTTCCTTCATTCCCTTATTCAAAAACTTTTTCACACACAATTTTTTTTTCTTTTAAATTTCGTTTTCAAATTAAAAATTTTGTTGTTTTTCGTTCGAAATTTTTTTGGTTTCGATTTTTATTTCGATAAAATTAAATATAACTTAAAGGAATAACCACTTTTCAAAAGTAAGTTTACATTATTTTTTTATATTCATTTTTAATCTGTGCTACGAAATTTTCATTTATATCGATTTGTTTGAATTTTTTTTTCTCGCATCGATAAATATTGAGATAAGGGCAATTCATTTTGAATGTGCTTTTGGCATCCGTATCAAGCAACTTCAAATGGATTGAATCAAATCGCCAATTTCGTTCATTGAGAATGTAATTCATTGGCGTGAAGTGTGCTACCAAGTGTCATAAAATATGCACAAAAATAAATACAATTTGCAAAGTGGCACGAATTCCAGCTAGTTAGTTTTTTTTTTGCCTACTTTTTTGTATAACGCTGATCACGGATAGATATAGAAAACAAAAAGCAACAAACGTTCATTAAAAGGTTCGGTGTATAGAATTTACAATACACCATTCATACGATGAAATTCACACATTGTGTGTGAGTGATATGGAATTGTGCACTGAATTTCACATGTCATAATAGTTCGGTGTTTGTGTGTATGTCAAATGTACAAGTTCTATATAAATTATATTTACAAAATGACCAAAAGCAAAATAAAACACTCGCTCGTTGCTGTGTGCTGTCTTCAGCTGGTTCGATGTGTTTCCTTTCTTCGTTTTTTTTTTTTTATTTCGGGCTTGAAAATCATGCTTTATGATTATGCCAATCGATTTAACATTTACATATTCATTATTTATTCAACAATTTATTCGGATCAGATCGAGTTTGACTTACTTTTCATTCCATCCTTTGTTGTATTCGAATGGTGTTTCTATCTCTTTCTGTTGGTCGTCTGAATTTTGAGAGTGAGAAGAAAAAAAGCTGCTATTAGTACAGTTACATAATACAAAATGTGTTCACAACTCTTAAAGGTCACGAAACATATCAGTTTGTATCCATTGAACAAAGTTAAACTGAAATATGGGAGAGCCACAGAGAGAGAGAGAGAGAAGGAGAGAGAGAGAGAGTTAAAAGAGCTGCTGGTATGGCTTTCGATTTCATAATCGAGTTTCGGTGTTGCGATGTAACGTGTTGACTTGCTGAAGAATTCATAAATATATTTATTTTTTTCTTATTCGTTCGTTCGTTTGATTGCCGAAGAAGTTGAAATGAAATCGAAAGTTCTCCGGAGCTGTCCAAACGTCAATTCCCAACCAAATACAATTCGATTTCACAATCAAGCCAAACAAGTCAAGAAACTTTTTCAATGTTCAACGATTTCGTCATTTTTGTGTGTACGTAGTTCTGGACAGAATGCATGTTGAATTTCGAGTTACCGCATTCGGTAACACGAAAAAGAAGAAGAAGAATAGGAAATGAAACGGTATTGCAACACTAAGCTTAAGAAGTGATTTTTTTTTGTTGTTCAAGTCTTTCGATTCGTTTGAGTGGATTTTGAATGATTTGAGTGACGCCTTCCTGGTTTTGGGTGAGAATATATCATTTAAAGACAAAAAAAAACTTCCACTAATGTTTTTTAAATTGATTGATCAGGTTTCAGCATGATAACATAATTTGCGTGCACTGATTACGGAACTAAAAAAAACAGCAGCAACCTTGCTCTTTTGACAAGAATACAAAAAAAAAACATGAATCAAGTGTATATTAGGTGCACAATTTTATCGATTCTATGAACGTGTTAACACAGAATGTGAACAACATATCGTTGTCATTGTCACTGATTGGCCTAGGTAGTTTTCAAAACAAGATTCACTGGAATATTCTCCGAAAAACGAACGTCAGCCGTTTATCAACCGTCACACGTTACACACAATGTGCCGGTTATAGTTTGTGTTCCGTTTACGTGAATAGAATTTTGTGGAGTGAATCAAAACTAACGAAACCAGATATAAACTTTTGTTAGAGCAATTTACTTCAATTATTTCTGCCGCATTGTTGTTTTGCGTTTCCTTCGTTTTTATTCTTCGTACGCAAAAATTTAAATCAAATTTGATTTTATTACTTACATTGCTTCGTACGTTTTACGAATAATAATAATGATGTATCATTGAATTTACGAAATTTACTTTCGTGCGTTTTTTTTTTTTTTGAAGGGAAAACGGAACTACGTTCCATCACTTTGAATTCAAAGAAGAAACACATAAACAACGGCAACAACTGAGTCGAATCGAAGAGACGGTAGTTGTGGTTTTTTTGGAGTAAACACAAAATAATTCCAAATTTTGCAGTGTTCAATTAAAAGGCCATTTCGGACATAAAAATTGTAAAGGAGCATTGGAAACGAGATTCAACATGATTGGTCCCCTTTCACCGTATTTCCGCAAATTTCTTCTTCCCGATTCCCCGAATTTCCACTTGATTCTGCTTAAATTGAATCGAAGAAATTCGAAAGGCTCTTATTTTTGAGAGGAGCCAAATGTCAATTGCCAAGAAGAAGAAATGAAATAAGATAACAGCGGTCGTGTGTGTGTGTCTGGGTGTAGTAGCAAAACTATAATGCAGTTGCGTTGTCCGTGGTACTTGATGATGGTAGTGATGTAATTGTTGCTTGTTTTGCAGCGCCAACTCAAATCGATTTGTAGACAGAAAATGAGAAAGTTTCGTTTTCTTTTTCTCGTTCAAAAGAAACGCTACGGCCTTAGTTTTCTCTCTTCCTCCATTGTATATTAATATACATTGTTGCCGATGTGATTTCAATTGTGTGAAGAAATGAAATGCTTTTTAATTCAATGGCAAGCGATGGCAAGTAACAATCACTCTCTATTGTGGTGTTCATTTTATTGTCGATTCTATCGTTAACACTTCTTCTGAAGTAATCGACTGTGAGTACCTATGACGTTTATTGTCCAATGATATACCGATTGCATTATCCGAAACTTACATCAAAAATCAAGATCGTCGTCACTCCGCGACATAATAAAAACGATTTTGCCGGTTACGAAAACTAAATTCCATGAAGTTTGAGACGCCGCAATCATATTTGGGCGATCCATCGATTTTGTGTGTTGTAATCACAAAATCTAATGAATTGATTCCTCTTTGTTCGGCTGAGAAAGAGAGAAGAAACGAGGAAAAAACCCATCTGTACCGTTATTAATTGCATTATGTTATGTGATCCGTTGTTGCTGCTTAAAAATGCTGATTCGTTGACGATGTATTATATAATTTCGGATGTTTTGTATGTGCCGCTATATTTTCATTTTATATTATGCCAACACCAAAGTATAATCACGCTTTATATTATAGGCATTAACGAAAGTATAAATATAAAAAAAAAGACACACACACGTCCATATAAAAAAATAATAGCCGCAAAAAACTTAATATCTTGTTACATGTATCGAAAGAGATACCAGCATGGCCAAAGAGTGCTTGGATTACAAATGAGTAACCGGCCATAGACACGGCAGCAGACAGCATCGGTCAATTTAAAATTACATTCATTTCAACACAACCACCAACGTGAATGTATGCGGAATTTCGAGTCTATGCCGTTACGATTTCACTTTTCATCGAACGGTGTGTGTGTGTGGACAGATCATAATGTGATCGATTGCGTTGTTCCGTCTTGGATTTTATCAGTTGTAACCACACACACACCATAATTGAATTCAAAAATCTGTCGACATTTTCAAATCGAAACACTCTCAGAACACTCAATATATTCTCTGTGATTTTAATTCAAACCACAAAAATGGTGATCATAGACAAATTTCGAACATGGTGTGGTGCATGGCGTGTGGTTTCTCCTTTGCTTACTGCATATATCGAAATGTGTCGCAAAAATAGATCGCCGTCGATCTGGGAATTGTGTGCATTTTCTATTGCAGCAATATCGATAAATAAATCTATTTTTTTTCTCACGCGCATGTTGAAATTAGAAATCCAGTTAGATTGGTGGCTTGGCCAACAATATACTGAGTGCATTGCCACATTTCAGCGTTTGATTTCCATTTGGGAAATACTACGCGCGTACTTATATTTCTTCTTTTCGCATGATTTTCTCGTTCCTACATTCACAATGATGTCATTGATCGCTGCCATGCAACAACAACAACAACAACAAAATGCTCACCAATTCAGAGCGATAAGTTGACACTGCGTCAACATGACAGTCAACATGTTTGCAGTGTAAATAATCGTCATCATCAATACATACATACGCCGTGATTGTCCGTGGACAACATACTCTATCAATTGAATTGGGTATGCTTACCTTTTGATTACGAAGGTAAACAAAGTAATTTTATGACACCTCATGCGCTTTTTATATCAATTGACCAACAAAAAAATCGCGTCAATTGTAAATATTCGTTTAATCAAGCAAGTCATTAAAGTTGCACATAAATTCTCCTTTTTTTATGTGTGTGAAAATCCGTTGACGTTATAAACACACTTGACCCAGTCTATAAATGGCGCCCGCCATTCGCTGTTATTCAGCTTCATATGAAAATAGTACGCTGAGTTCCACGAAATTGAAATTTTTGAAACTTTACGATCAACAAATAAACCATACACTAATCATAATAAAATATTGAGGTGAAAAAAAGGCGATTTCTCGCATTTATATGACACACTGGTCACATGCTTGTTGGTTTCTGGTCAAAAACCCAGAGAATAATTGATCATTAAAAAAAATAATGCGAACATTCGTTCGATGACATAAATAATAAAGAAAAAACCCCAGCTCAACTTTTAACAAAACGTCACAAATCGTATGTTTGCATTTGAAACCGCAACAAAGGCTGATTCGTTTGACAAGTGTATTCAATTTGTTTGTGGTTATAAACATTGGTGTTCCAAGGTCAAAAACTACATTTCATCAATTTTATCACACACACACATCATCATGTTTGTAGATATGGTGTGCGTATATGGTATTTTTTTCTTCTTTCTTCCTTCCTTTCTGTTTCGTGTGAGAGTTTCGATATGTGTGTGTATGATGGGTGCTTTGGTCGTGATTCATATGTAACTCGGACTGTTGCTGTTAAATCGACAATTAATCTAATTTAACATTTGAATTTCAAATTCGACAAATTGCGTAACGTTTGCATTCATCGGTATATGTGATACACGATAAAATGTTGAACCAATTTGTCTACTTTTTATGATTGAAAAATGGGATGCATCAAAAAGTGCACCTCAAATGAAATCGAATGTATTCAATGAACATGCATTTATTTAAAGCCTTTCAAATGTGATAGATTAACCAATTGATAAAGATTAGGTCATGAGGAAATGAATGAATGCTGCTTTTGCATATTCAATACAAACAATCGTAGTACTTCATAGTTTAACTGCACATTATTATAAACAACCATTTTCGCGATTCATTTCCGTTGCCATTTTCACATTAAATATTGTGTATGCGCAAGATACAGCTGAAAAATAAACGCATGTGCTAAAATGCAACAACGAAACTTAAATTCGAACATAAAATGCGTTTGCCGATTTGGAATTGTTTCCATAAAAATTAATAAATTTAGCACATACGTACATAAAATTGCAACTTGGTATAGCAAAAAAAAAGAGAACATACCAAGAAAACGTATTGGTTAGCATTTGTGATAAGTTCAATCATCGATCGATCAACGGATATGCGCACAACATATTTTTTTTGTATTTATATCTGTATCTCTCGCTCTCTCTTTCTCGATATCACCTATTGTGCTTATTTCCCCTTCTTTTATTCGAATAAATTTTTCTCCATCTTTTATGCGTATGTTAAAAACTTGCAAAACGGCACCAATATGAAAATAAGGTTTATTCATCGATGCGAATGCTTAAGCAGTTGGAACAAGTAGCAATTTTGAGATTAAATTGCAATGCATTCGCTTTTTGGTCATATATGAAAAACGGCAAGATACCATTCGAAATAAAATTGAAATATGTGCGTTAGATCGAAAAGTGTGTGTGTGTGCGAGAGCTCGAGTTAATTGATTAATAAATGAAATAATTGACGGAGTGTGTGCTGGTCGAAAGCTGTGGTTTGATTAAGCGATCATTACATCAGATTGACTTACGCAAAATGCCGTACACCGATTATAATCTATTACTGTCATACCCATTCGTCCGCCAAAGGCAATGTACTAACTTTTTCACCATTTCACATATCAAAACAATTAACTATACAATACGTGTATGTGACAAGAAAATTCATGATAATTGAATACCTTTTATTTTAAATAATTGACCATGTTTAATGTTTCTTTTTTTTTTTTCAATTTTTCGTTCACAGTGTTGCAAACCGAACCAGTAATTTCCGATTTGAAAACCCCAACCAATGACACCCAATACGATCCATATGTATGTTCGTTGAATTCACAATTTAAAAAAATCGCAAAAGATGAATTGCGCGAAGATGAAAACATTCGAACTCAAGCGCTGGCACAATTTCGTGAATGGATTGCCAAGCATCCGCATATCAAACGATGCCGTACCGACGCTGTATTTTTATTGCGATTTTTGCGTGTAAAAAAGTTCTCATTGCAACCAGCCTGTGAAATGTTGGAAAAATACTTAACCATTCGTCAATTATATCCGCAATGGTTCCGTAGTTTAGATATCGAAGATAAAGCATTGGAAGAAATCATTGATATGGGCTATGTTGTACCATTGCTTGAACGTGATGAACACGGGCGTCAATTGATTTTAACCTGTGCCGGACGTTTCGATCCATATCGTTTTACATCAGCTCAAATGGCACGAGCCCATTCACTTGTCACCGAAGCACTTTTGGACGATGAAGAATCACAAGTGGCCGGCTATTCGCATATCAACGACGAAGAAGGTTTAAGCATGGGATTACTTAGCTTATGGTCATTGACTGATATCCGCGCCATGTTAAAATGCATTCAGGTAAACAAAAAAATTAATTCAATTTGTTTTTGATTTGTAACGTTGTGGTAATGGAAAAATTCGTCTCTCTAGAATTCGACACCGATGCGTTTGAAAGAGTCGTACTTTGTTAATTTACCAGCGTACGCAAATAAAGTGATGGAATTTGCAATGGGCGTGCTTAACGAAAAGCTGAAGAAACGTGTTATCGTAAGTTGAAAATTCGAACATTTAAACATTTGAAAAATTTTGTTGACACTTTCATTAACATATTTTTTCTCTTCTTTTTGCACATGAAAACAAACAAAAAAAAATCTAGTTCAGCAAAAATCTCGAAGAATTAAAAACAAAAGTAAATCCAACATTGTTGCCAAAAGAATACGGTGGCACCGTTCCATTGAACGATATGATTGATGCATTCAAAGCACGTCTTCGGCGACAACGTGAGGCAATCCTTGCTTTGGATGACATGTACATTGAAATCACAAAAGAATCCACCAATTTTGCTGGCAACGATGATGCAGACATTGATGCGGGTATGGTCGGTAGTTTTAGAAAATTAGAGGTAGATTAGAAACTGTACACAAAGTGACAACAAAAAAAAAACATAACAAAAAATGGCAAATTCTCTTTCTGCCTTCTGGTTGCTTGGGATGTAGGTATTTTTTTTTATCTGAAAACAATTCAAATTGACGAAGATCTCCTTCTTTTGTTTATCTTTTCTCCCCTTTTTTTCCCATTAACAATTGTATATTTTTTTCTATTGGTTTCAATGCTTATCTCAATTTTACTTCATCTTATCCAATTCTGAAACAAAAATGAAATGGATGGGGACTGTTAAATCGGAAATGATTAAATAAGAAACTCTTGTTTGCACTTGGTAGACGCTAAAAGGCATTAAATGTTGCTTTTCGCTTTTGACAATTGATGTAAATTCATTTTGAAATGATTTAAAACAAAAAAAAACAATCTCGTTATAAATAATGATGATTGCAATGAAAAAAAAAGTTCCAAAATAAATTTAACCACCCCTTTCCTATCCCTTTTCGGCTTCCACTAATGAGAATTTGGAACATTCAAAATTATGACAACTAACATTATGCAGTGTGGCACTATTTGCTTCTTTTTTTATTCTTCTTTATCTATCCTAGTTTAATATCTATAAGTAGCTGTAAGCACAATTTGTAATTTGTACTTTGGACAAAACAAAATATTAATCAATTTCTTTTGTATATGTTGAACAAATTTCATGCACAATTTATTAAGGTAACTTAAAATGAGCAAAAAAAAACACACACAAACAACCAATAATTATTTAATATTCATAGTTGCACGATTGCATTAAATTGTATATGTCCACACATAAACGCACAAAAAAAAATGAAAAACATAAACTCCCATTCTATTGCTAAATATAAATGTGAGAGCCCGTCGGTGGATAAAGTTACCATATCTGTGATCCTTTTCAAAAGGGATTTTTTTTTATTAAATGTAACTCATTTTATTTTCTTTTTAAATATTTTAGTGAATTTAATTAATTCGTTTCATTCATGTTTTTTAATTTAAGAAATTTCAAACGATTTTTTTTTTTTTTGGAAAATTATCAAAATTTTGCTTAAGCATTTTTTCGATTCAATTTTAAACAAAAATATTTAACAAGTTTTATTTTCTTGTGTGACACAAATTAAAAAAAAATTATTGTATTTCGCATTTCAGGCTAAAAATAAAAATTTGTACATTTTTGCCGTTCAAACATTGATGTTTTATTCATGAAGAATGTTGCCGTTTGATCGAAATCGATATCTTTTACTGAAAAATAACTGTAATAATGATGACGTTATTTGATCAGACGGCATATTAGTCCTTGAACTCATTTCAATCCCACTCAGACACATTGGAGGAGCTATCTGTTGAAGATTGTAAACATCGTCGTCTGATGCACTCAAATACATGAGAATCAAAAAACAAAAACAGCATTTATTCATTTAAAATCTCTTTATTGCTTTTGATAACAATCCAACATGTTGCAAACGGTTTGTAAATGACTTTATTTTTAGACACTTTCAAAAATGATGTCAAAAATAAAATTCTTGGCGAAAGGTAAATTTATTTTCAACGAAAAAGTTTATTTTCCATACTGTTTATCGTACCAAAAACAAAGTGCAATCATACTTCTAAATATCGTACGATAGATATCGCTCCGGTCGGTTTGTATTTTGAATCACACATATACTTATGAAATTGTGACAAAAATTGACAGTTTCAATGGCTCACGCGTCAATTCGTCCCAAATCACGTAAATACAATTCAGTATATAAATGCGCTGTCGTTTACAGTGTTTTTGTATTCTTTCAACAAATCGCCGTCGTGTATAAATTAGACAACAAGACGGGAAGAAAGTGAGTTTTTTTTTGGAGGACGAAAACAAAACAACGACATTATTGTGAATTGCGATATATGCGTTTGTTTTTGTTGTGTTTGTTTTTGTATATATCGAAAGGTATTTTGATAAATTGCAATTATCAAAAGAACGTGAGAACGTGTTAAAAAAATTTGCAGTGCATTGATTTGATATTATTGGAAACGAAAAAAAAAAACAAAATAGGAGTAACACAGATAAACAATGCCATTGAAAAAGAAAAAATATAATGCTCGCTTTCCGGCTGTAAGTGAATTACAAAATAACATTTCTATTATTTTTTATTAAACGAAACAAAATTTCTAGCCAATAAAAACCAGTTATCGTTTTTGTGAATGTTGTTTGAGTTGAAGAATGTTTCTTGTTTTTTTTTTGCTTCTTTATTGTCGTGGTCAAAAACACAAATAAAACAGTTTGGTTGTCAGAGTAGGTTGTAGGTGATAAACAAATCAATTTATTGGATTTTACTTATTCGTTATTTCGATTCGGCCGATCGCGTCGACAGTGCCCATTCTAGGAATAAGCTACTTGGATGTTGTTTATTCGAATTTATGATTTTTTGTGTTTGTTTCGCTTTTTCATGATTCGTTTTTGTTTTTTATTCGCAGGGACGAATCAAAAAGATCATGCAGAGTGACGAAGAAGTGGGGAAAGTCGCACAAGCTGTACCAATCATAATCTATATCCTTTTTCAAAAATAAAAAAAAACCACCAAATAAAAACAAACACGTATCATAACTCTATATAAATTGTATCGTATATAGACAAATGTATTCGATGCGTGTTTCGTACATTGCGCGATATCATCACAAATAAGTGATTCTGTGTGAAATTTGTATAGTGTTTTTTTTTAAATATATATATTTGAGGTTAGGTCACTTGCTATTTTATTGCAATTAAATAGTAGTCTATGCGTATACACAATAATTCGTTCAGTTTTTTATGGTTTTGTATGCAGTTCGCCTCTTCTTCTTCTGTCAATTTGAATTTAATTGAACATTTCGTACGAAACTCATCTCTGACTGCGATAGAAAACTTGTTTTGTATTTATTTAGAAGCCACTATGAAAGCGATACAGATGAATTCAAATGCAAATTACTATTTTAATTGCATTAATTTCAGCAATGAACTTAATTCGCTATATACAATGAACGTTTATTTAGATACACAATTTTTTTTTTTAATTTCAATAACAACAAATGCATTTATATTCCTTAACCGAAATAAATACCTCGAACTTTGGAGCTATTCGTTGAATCAATGTTGACCAAAACATTGAGAATTACAAATGCACGAAATGCAAAAACCCTATCACCGTCGCATATGAAGCAATGCATTATGTCCGAGAGTCGGTTTGATTTTTTACGTGAATTGGTGAAAAATATACCCGATATTAATGTGGCCGAGGAGCAACAATGTGACATATATCCCGAACGACGTGAATCGAGTGAAGATGGTATGCTGTCAATTGATTCACCTGTAAATGGTGTGGTTGGCAATCCAAATGGTGGAGCACGTGAACTGAACGCAGGAAGTAGTAGCAGTTCACATTGGAAATATACAAAACAGCATTCATTGGATTCAAATGCAATTCGAAACCAAAACAATTACTCAACTACATCAAACAACGACAATAACTCACCGATAAATTATTCGATTAAAATCGATGTAAATAAACCGACGTCCGTTAAACTACTGCGAATGGAATCAACACCGGCTACCATTGGGGCAAATAATAATTTAGCATCGCCGATCATTACGGCCAACTATTTACCAACAACAAAATCCACGAATTCGGACACAAAGCAACCAGTTATTACGTTCGATTTTTCGAAAATTCCATTATTGCCAAGCACATCGGCGACGGCGGCAGCAGTGTCCACCTCATCAAATCATAGTCATTCTGTAAGCAACATACTGAAATTAAACGAAAAGTCATCGTCGACTATCGATACGACCAAAAATGAGGTAATTTTAATTCAAATACAAATCACGCTCGATAGCAATTTTTTTTTTAATTTTTATTTTTTTTGCAGCTTCAATCTCAATTAGGCAAAATGGCACAGCGTTCAACCAGCAAAACACAATTAGTTAAACAATTGTCACATCCATATGCTTCGTCCACAATAACGTCGAATTCATCAACGTTACAAAGCAGTAGCGCACCTTCCACTCAATCCAGCTCAGCACATTCAACCACACCGAATTCATCATACATACCATTGTCAACCGTAGGAACATCCAGCACACTTGAAATGGATGAAGACTATGACAATATTTAAGTAAACCGCGCTATCGAATGATACCGAGAGAGAAAAGAAAATGAATTTAAATTATTTACTATTTTCAAATTGTTTTTCTCATTACAATCGACAAACAATATTTTTTTTTTTGTACAATTTCTTTTTTTGAAATCGCAAAACAAACAGAGTGAATATTTTTTTTTTATAAATATTGATTGGCAGTTTTATTTTTTAAAAAATTGCTTAAATAAATCGATTTGATTGAATTTTTACATTTTCATTTTTGCCACGAGAGATAATTTCACTCACAAAACATTCGAAATGTTTTCTTTTTGTTTGTTCATTTTCATACCATGATAAAGATAACACGAAATGGACCTCATTATCAATCATCAGTTAATTTAGCTATTAAGACTTTTTATTTATCTTCTGATCGAATAAAAGAATAATGATCATCATTTTATGTGTAAAAGAAGAAGCAAATGTGAAAAGTGTACAAAACCAATGAATGTTTGATAGTAGACATTAGTGATGTAAGACAAATATGAAACAGAATTTGAGCTAACGAATTTTCAGTTTACAAATGGAAAAGAATCATATCGGCTTGTATGGCACACAATTAGATAAATACATTTATGATTGAAAACAACAACAAACAAACATCAGTTGGTTCTTATTTGTGTTTTGTGTATGTGTTGGTGGCCCCATCTATACTTATACAATGCAGCGAGACAGCAAGACAGCAAAAAATATGAGTCAGAAGTTTTGTTTGTGACAAAATCTGACGTTTGTGTCCCACAGTGAATGATTTCGTAATTTTGATGGAAATTTAGAGAATAAACAAAAAAAAATAATAAACGAAATTATCTCGGCACAGTTACTACGTCATTGTTATACGTTATTATCGAAGGGATTAGTTAATGCGGCATACGTGTCCCACAAGAGAGCGATTTGTAAATAAAACGTCAGTTAAAAAACAAATTTACGATCACAGTACACATTGCAATCGTATTACAATAAAAGTCCGATCCGCATTTGAAAAACAACACAGTATTTTTCAGAAAATCATTCAAAGAGCATCATTTACGAAATATTGTGACAGCAACTTTAACCACTGAGTATTTTTGAAATAATTCAAAGAAAAGTCATTCCATTCGAAGCACGTGAAGAAAAAAGACACAACAATGGCATATAGTCGCGAAGAGTTTCACAAAATGGTGAGTATTTTGAAAGTTCCAATGAAAATCCAGTTGATATTAACGATTTGTGAACATTCCGATTCAGCCGAAATACACTGCATATGGCAACGGTGACATCCGAGCCCAATTGGCCGAATTCATTATGAACTTTGAATTTCCACGTGATGTGGTTTCGATTCTGATCGCTGCTTTAGTATTTTACATCACATTGAGACTGTTACGATTCTCAATTCAACTCTTCGCCTCACTGCTGCGTCCAATTGTTTTTGTTCTTCTCATTTTGGTGAGTCATTTTGTCCGATTTTTTTTTCTGTTTTTTTTTTTTTCGTTCTGTCACTAATCGGAAATCATATTTTGCCCATTTTTCAGATTGCATTGCCATACCTCTACGAAATGAAATCGGGCGTCGTATCAAATCAAACAGTTCGCAATGTCTATTCATCGACCGAAACATTTTTCGGTTATGTGTACAATACGTTGAATTCCATTTATACGCACACAATTCGTTTTTATGCCAAACAGTTTTAGTTTTATGTATTCATAAGATGAATCGTTCATATTATAAAAGACCATCCAATGTGTATTCCAAAGAATTTGTTGAAAGTCACAAAATTCTTCTTGCCCAAAACGTTACCAATAAATAAAATGTATGAAACAAAAACGCGGCTGTTTTTTTCATTCATATCAAACATGGATTCAAATTTCAGAATTTCATTCATCAATGTCAAATCAAACGAAACAACGATCACCAGATGTCGCAAAAAACGTTTAAATTTTAAAACGTTGATACTTTTGAAAATTGAAACTATTTTTTAACTGAAAAACGTTTGCTTTTCAAAACCAAAAAAATAATAATAATGAAGATCAAATCTGTGACCGGTCATAAACCGAAGTGTTATGTTTTGTGAGTGACAATAGTCAATAGAATTCAATTGAATATGGATCAATAAAACCATTGGCACGAAATGACGATTCAACGAACGGACGAATGTTGAATGTTATTGTTGTCGTCATAGTATGGTGTGCACTTGTACACAGTCTTGGTAATGTTTCGATGTGTACAATTCAGGTACACACCGGCTCATTGGTTGTCAGAGAATATTGTGCATGTAGAATGATCAACGGCATGTAGAATTGGTGTATAAGACATCAACTCATGCCAACACCAAAGAACGTCGATAAAAATGTATGTGTGTATTTCTATTCTTTTTTTGTTTCTCATTCAAATCAAATGCGTCTTCGTGCCTTTCCACAGAAGTTCATTCATTGTAGATCGGACACCTGCTGTGTGCCGTACAAGTGTATATGTGCATCGCACATTGTTTCTCATGGAATCGATGAATAGGCGAATATAAAAAACTTATACATTTAAGCATGTTCAAACACACGCATACACGATATATTCGTTAGCAATACAATAAGAAGAAGTTGAAGTAAACCTAAGCAATATCGAAAAAGTAACAACAAAAGCGACGAACGAACGAAAGAACGAGAAGAAGAAGAAGACGGAATAAGCAAAACACAACAAACAAAAGCTAAAATCCATTTCTGTATCGGAGTTTATGTGCACGCTGTTGTTGTTGTTGCTGCTATGCCGTGCCGTGTTCGTATTGTTGTAACAAAAAAAAGCTTCGATATAGGTAATAGCATTATATCTATATGTGCCTGTTACGCTTCAGTGCAACTGTGATCGTCGGACAACAATAATGTTTAAACAGAGTGCGAGCTGATTTGTTTGGTATTATTTGTAACCGTTTTGTGCTCGGTGCTCTGTTCTCTGGCTGAACACATTTTTCGTTGGCCAACCGTCGTGCAGTGTATGTGTTTTTTGTTTCTACTCTTATTTTTTTTCTGCTGTTCATCTCACTTTGAGAATTGCTCTCGATGAAATTCGCATTGAACAAGCAAAACTCCGAAAGAAAATCAACGAAAAGACACTGATGTGACCGACAAAATAGACGAAGAAAGAAAAAAAAACCGTCGTTATTGAAAAACCGATTTGTTGGCAATTTTTGAAGAACATTTAATTTTGAATAATTGGCGAGAAAAAATCGTTTTACTTAACTCAAAATAAGCATGTTAGTTGACAATAAACGAAACGAGAATCGATTTTGATAGCCCGCCGTGTGTGCCGATACCATGAAGTGAAGTTAAATGGTCCATTCAAGTGTTAAATAAAGATAATATTTTTCGGTTGGATATCGAACGTAAACGGAAAAAATTTATGATTATTACGTGGAATCGGAACAGGAAAGTGCAAAAGAACAAAAAAAAAAAAATACAAAACCACCAACCGACGTCAGGATAAAAACACTGGTGTTAATTTTTGTATGATAACTCGCGTGCGACATATACAGAAATTTCTGGTTATAAAAAGAAATATACAATTTTTTTTTCGTTGTTTTATTTGTCTGGATCGATACATTGTTTTGTGTTCTGGTTTCGCACAACTTGGTGCTGTTCATTTGAGTGTGTGTTTTTTTATTGTGCATTTGATTTGAAAACAGTGAAATTTTTGTTTTGTACTCGCACTTGATTTGAATTTTCTATGCTTTTCATCATGTCGTTTCGCTCTCAATTCTAGTTTGATTTTGTGAATTTCGTTAGCTGGTTTTTTTCTTCTCTGTTTCGGATGAAAGAAAGAAAACAAAAGAAGGAAAAAAAACTTAATTCGATTCGGATTTTACCATGCATTCTCTCTTTTGCTTACCAAGATCGATTCACAATGTTCTAATTAACTAGTGACGAGAACCAAAAACAAAGTAAGATTTTTCTCATTTCATTCAACAATATATATTCGATATTGGAATCGACAATTCAGTTGCAAAATGATGATGAAGAAAAAAACTTCGATTCGGAAACAAGAACAGCAAATCAATTATAATATATTTTATTAAAAAATTTCGTTTTGCAAATTACAATCCAAATGAATCTTGATTGAAAAAAGGTGTAAGTGTGTATTTGTTTTTTTTTACATTAGCAGTTATAATGTTTGTAATAACAAGCTGATATTGAGATCTTCGTATTTCGATACGATTGAATAAAAAAAAAATTATTGATTACAATCAAATGTTCAAAAAGGGAACAAGACAACAAAAAACATGGTGAATGAACGAACAACAAAATGAAATTACAATTTTGCCGAGAAAATGCATAGCGAAACATAATTAAATGTATATGGAAATTATTTGATGTTATGAAAATTAATTTATGGCAAAAGGTAGCATATATTAAGTACACGCGCTGTAGTGGTAAAACGGCTTGCAAAAAAAAACTGTGCAAAAATAGAAGAAGTAATGGTAAAACATTGGAAGTAATTTGTTTAAAACCGACGAATGTTTGCACGACGCTATGCGGTGCAATCGGCACGCGGTTTACTCTATGTGGTTTGAGTGCATTTAGATGTGTGTGTGTGTTGGATGGCGAGGCGTTAAAGCCCTGCACTCACTCGGACAACAAACTGACCAGTGTGTTCAAAAGGAATATAACGTGATTAAATCGTACATCATGGACTTGTATATTTTCATCGAACATGTTTACACCACCGATGCATAAAGAAAAACAACCACCTCCTGCCACTGTTGTTGTCGCTGCCTCCGTCGCCGCCAAACACAATACAACATTTGTAAACCCAGTTCATTCGATTCGCTTGACTTGTCTTGATACCGTGATATCGTCGACTCAAAGGCAAAAATTGGGATAGAACGGCATTCGGAACAAACGGCTTTACTGCTTAATCGCATTGAACTTTGACAATTTAGTGTTGCGTGTTTAATGTACATACCTTTAACCTATTTATAGATCATGGTATTTAATTTATAGTCTTCATTCCTTGTATGTCGGTTAAAGATTTTCCACACATACTTCCTTCGCGGCCGCGTTAATAAGGTGCTTACATAAAAAAACCCGACGAAAAACCAATGGAATAAAAAAGAACGTAATAATAATCATAAAAAATTGAAGAAAAATGTAAGAATAAAACTGAATTAAATATCCACCCGTAAATAAATGATTGATGGTATTAGACCGAAACATACAACATTTCATGTTATGTTTTTTTTTTCATTTGAAAAATTACTTTTACCTGCAAACGATTCGATCAAGAAATTGAAATGATAAATAGATCCGAAATCGAACCAAAAATACCATTTTTTGGCGTTAGCCGCTGCCGATTTCTCATCGTGTTGTTCTTGCTCCTTTTGTTTTCTTTCTCAAAAATAATTCTCGTGTGAAGATGAGCAAGGAACAGGGACTCTATTCAAACGAAAATAAAACCCAAGCACCGAAAAATTAATGCGAAGAGAGATAAAGAAAGAGAAAGAATAATAAGAAGCAAGAACTGCATGAGATACCAAAATCATTTGTAATTGCTGTGCACGCTACTACCTTCACTTAGTTAGAAGAAGTGGGCAACAGATAAAATATGATGTTACACGTGAGAACGAAAAAAAAAAATAGAATTCTAGCTGAAGGAATTCATTGCGCACACTATTTTTATTATTCTTAGTTAGTTTTATTTTTAATTTTTGTGAGAGAGTGAGTGTGTATTTTTTTCAATTTTTATTTCTCTTTATCTTTTGGTTTTTGTTTACGGTTGTGTTGCTCAGAGCATGTTATTAAAATATTTGTATGTTATTAAAGCAACAAGGGTCTTCTTCTTCTTCTCCTCCTGTTATTGTGTCCTGTTTGGTCATATTTTGTCTCGTTTTCTCTATCTCTTGTTGGGTTGTGGGTTTTTTCCCAAAAAAAGAGCATGTATTTATTATTGCTCATAATAAACCGAGAGTTGACAACAATAACAACATAAACGAAACAACAAGGAAACACAAAAAGAAACCGAAGAAGAATTCCCCTCCCGTCCATGACAACGGTGTTTGAATCGGCAATTCTTGACCGATGTCAAAATTGCATTTTTTGTGTTTGTCTGACTTCTTCTTCCATCATCTTGTTTTTGCATGTTCGCTACTGCAGTGCAATTTGCAGCGCTTCACTGCCACATTTGGTCGTGAGAAGACCATCCGTGTCATCGAAATATCAACGACGAAAAAAACAAATCCCGATCTCTGCAACAACAACAAAAAAAAAGAAGAAGAACGACAGAAAACAGTACGTTGTGTGTGAATACCTTGAAACAAGTTTTGTCTGCTGCTATTTTATCTGAGTCTTTGTTGTGCTCATATTAACGTTAACCAAATAAAGATGATTGCACATATCGTAAGACTCTCAGTTTTATTTAGCACACATTTATCGGAGTGCGCGAGCGCACCCGCGCGCAATTCAACAATACGATTTCAATTTCACACATAATTTTTGTTTATACATATATGTGTGTGTGTGTTGGTTCTTTTTTTCCGCTAGCAATCAGTGGCTGGCACCGGAACGTTTTATACGTGAGACAACCTGTGAGTTTGTGTGTGTGTGTGTGCCGTTGCAATAATAATGATTGTAATAATGAACAATGATAAAGAGAATGAAAAAAAAACCACTAAAATAGTCAGCTCGTGCACGCGTTTACGATATATATTTTTTTTCTTTTCTCCATTGCATTACCTTTACCAAAAGATACTCACACTCGCGAAGGAAAGAAAGAAAAAAAAAATCATATACACAGAACCTTATTTGCAACGAGCATAAATATCCCGTGCGCATATTTATACTTTCTGTGCCCTGAGCAAGACGTTGCATATATATCTTGAGAGAGTACTGTGCACAACACAGCGCCTGCTACACAATAACCAGTGTATGTATCAGACCAATTAATTAACTAAAACGGATAAAGTCAACACATTGCATTCCCCAATCACAAAAGTGCACACACGAAAAAAGTGAAGCACACAGTGAAAGAGAGATACAGTGCAATGGCGCACGCGTTTTTATTCACTACAATGCCACCGCCATCGCCGCCGTCGCCTTTGCCACACACAATGCACAACGTTGTTGTTATATATTTTGTCTTCTCCCGTGCCTATTCTTTTACTGCTGCGTCTAACTGACTTGTGTGCTCGCCGGCAGCACATTACTACACATTTCCGTGAGGCGAGAAAAAACAATCTACACACAACGTGCGCGGTTGCTGCGACTGTACCAACAATACGATAAACTCACACGTACCGAGCAAAACAATAAACAACAACACACAAAAATCAATTTGTTTTGGATTGAAATAGATTTTCCGAGACAGAGAGACAATCAAATGTAATTGCCTTATCTGTTGGTGTGTGTATGTGTCGGTATGCATTTGTGCGCACAATAAAGAGGTCCATGCTAAAAAAATAATACAAAATAACAGCAAATGACTGCAGAAATACCACCGTTTTCATTGATTACAATCTGAAATTAAGAAATAAAACATTGAAAGTTACGCTTGGATTTGTTTTATTTGTTTTACAGTTGATTTGAATATGATCGTTGTTTAACAAATTGCGGAGAGAAAAGTGAAAAAAAAAAAAAACAATTGGCAAACAAAAACGCAGTGTGTGTTTTTCAGTTTTGCACTTCAAAACATCCGGGCGAAAGGAAAAATTTTATGAATGTACTCTCTGACAATTCATCACACACATTGTTCATTTTGTTATGGTCGTTTCATCTCACTATCGATCGCAAAAGAATAAGATACTCTTTTCGGATGGTTTCCATCGAAATGCCTTTTTTAATTTCTGGCATTTTTTTTTCTTCATCATCATCTTCGTTTATGTGTGTGTTTTTTTCTTGAACCTTTATTTAATCACAATAAATTGATCGAAATCCCATGTCTTTTTTTTCTCACGTTGTTTATAGCGAACTAAGGAGTTTAGAGTTTGAAAAAAAGAAACAATTAATGACAAACGAGAAATATTTTTCGTTTCGTGTTGCTCGATGAATCGTTTGAAGAAAAACAAAAAATTGTACAATCATTATCGATAGAATTTGATTGTCAACAACGCATATACAACAACGCCGCACTATCGCGCGCGCGCTCAAGCCGAAAATAACGAATTACATACATACACACACGAGGTAATAATTACGATAAAGTAAAAATGAATAATCATACGAATGACACGAGTAGCCGACAATCATCAAATTCATCACATCATCATCGTCAACCGAATGGCATCCACCATCACAACAGCAATGGCAGCAGTCATAAAAGCAATTCGCTGAATCCAAGCATTTGGACAACAAACACATCGAAGTCTAGTTCAAAAAGTAATTTTACATCCGGCTCAAATGATTTTCATTTCATTCAAGCAAGTGATATCAACACAACAAAAAGCAGTGATGTACAAAATGGTTCGACAGCCAAATTATTACCATATGGCGATGACCAATCGAATAATCAGGTATGTGATTTTTGATGATAATATTTTTACACACAACAAAAAAAAATCCATCACACAGTGTCAATATGTCTATCTATTTGGTATGTGATTTTTATTCAACGACATTGTTCATCATTTCGATGGCTGTTATCATTTCGATAAATCGGTAATATTGTAGTTTAATACGACGATTCTGGGACGATAAATGAAATGACAACAAACGAAACCCGAAAAAAATAAGTCACACACAAAAAAAGAGTTACCAAATTTCCTCTTAAAAAATGTGTTGGCAACACAAAAACAGGTGACAGTTTCTTTTTTTCGCGGTTCGTTCATTCGTTTCCTCATTTGCTCTTTCTCATTGTGTGAGGACGTTTTGGTTTCTAATTCCTGTGTACACAACAACAAGAAAAAAAATTCGCTCAAAATGTAAATCACACTAACACTTGCGCGCCCGATAAACTGGAAAATAAACGAAAAACCACCATAAACGATAAAATTTGCGGCTATGTTTTACGAATTACGGGACTTAACTTCGATAACACAACAATATCGCACCGAACAGCACATCAGCAACAACACAACATTTGTACACCACTAAATTGCTGGAATATTCGTATTTGATTAGCATTTTATGAAGTAAAATTCAATGTGACACACAAAAATTCATAGAATAAACGAACGAAACGAAAAAAAAAATAACAAACATAACATAAGTAGCATGTGTGTTGGCCGATGCCATAAGGTTAATCGCTTGTCATTTAAAACGTTATTTTCTCGATGGTTTTCAACGTATGGAGCACGTTTTTAATTCAATTTACGGACAAGCTTTTTAAAGATGTAGCAAATTAAATGCGATTTTTTTTTGTTCGTCCGTTTCTTATTTACATGCCGCAATGAGGTAAATCCTAGGGGATAACCGTGAATTGCAGATCGAATAATTTATAATAATAAACGCTATTTCTCTCTAGTTTTCACTAATTCTGCTAGTATTTCTACTAGTTTGTTCTAATACTGCTATTTTTTGCTAATTTTTCTAGTACGTCAAAAATATCGCATTCGTCAGATTGACAGCATGATCGAATAACTGAAATGTGTTTACGTAAATGTTTCAAGTTGACACTTTCAACGTGTATATTTGAAGCAGGCACTAGCGTATACGTTTTCAGTAAGAAATCTGTCATCAAATCTACATTTCCGATTGCAATTCGTAAATTGTAGTTAATACAGATGAAACGTGCTTGGTTACGTGCCATTGAATATATTTTTATTTAAAAATGAGAAAAAGCGTATTTAACTACATATTTTGATACATTTTAGTTCAACACTATTCAATTCATTTGTTTTGTGAATTTTATTTTAATTAATTATTTCAATATATTCAAGAATAAATGCTTACTAAAGTATATACGTGTACAGTGCTAATTCTGGTATTTATTGCTAATTTTGCTATTTTCTTCATGTAAATTTCCCTATTTTTCTGCTAATGTGCTAATTCTAATTCGCATGGATATCCCCTAGGGTAAATCGTACGTACTGAATCCGTCGTGTTTCACGCAAAACGATGCCGATTTCAGAAAAAGAAGAAGCAGATATATATATAAACAGAAGAAGCAATTCAATGATTAAATATAATCGTGATCTTTGAAAAAAGAAAAAAAATTAGCAAAAATAAAAACACGGTAAAATGCAATAAACGTGCATTTTTCACCGATTCTCTCGGCTTCATCATTAAGACATTAAGAATCAATCTATCGAACAGAGAGCGTCTAACGGAACCGCACACTACTTTCCTCGACGAATTTTACGATGCGCGAAAGCCACAACAGAGCAAGATAGAGCGATAGAAAGAGCATAATAACAAAGAATCATTACAATCAATCAAAATTTTCAAATGATTTAATTGATTTTTTGGGCTTTCATTTTCGCTTTTCAAACAATTTATTTCGTGTTTGCTCTCTTTCTTTTTCATTCTGTGCCCGTCGCTCTTTCTCTTTGTGCCCCTTTTGCGTTGAGCTTCTTATGATGGATGCAGTCATAACATTCGGCTCGCCGACATGTTTAAAGACGGGAAAAAAACATCTCGTATTTTACATGAGTGAAACCATCACATCGACTGAAAAGTTGCGCATAAAAAAAGAGTCCGAATCGATTTCGACTTTGAAAATGGAAAACAACTCATGAAATTCCAATTGTTTTTGTTAATTATTCGAATGATTTTATTTTTATTGGCTGGATTTTTTTTTCTCACTCTTTTTTAACTCTCTTCAGTTTTGTTCAGATCATCGTTTTGCTTGAATTGATATGTCTCTTTACGGAGAGATGCACATCACACACACACACTTGTGTGTACAGCACCGACACCGCACACACACACAATTGATTACGACGAATTTATGTGCTCACCAAATGCAACCAAAGCCATGGATTGCGAATTAAAATTGTTGGAAAATTGCAATTGTCGATGGCATATACACACAGTTAAAGTGTGTGCGAACGCGTGAGCAAATGCTTAAACGCGTTTACATTTTGTACCGTTTGAGATTCGAGAACATGAAATATGGAGTGTGTTGTTAGTTTTGTTATAATTTTGTTGTTGTTCGTAGCTTTCTTGGTATTTGCTTGGTGTTGGCGTTATGATTTGTCTGCATAGCATAAATATGTCTAATTAATGCAATCGTACTACGTGCGAGCAAGCACCATATCGTGTATGTGCATTCTTAGGCAAATCCGTTGCGATTACATGCATACCCACACACACACACACACTTGAATATACAATAATTTTTATGAGTGCGCGGCCGATGTGATCACCCGATCCTTTTGTTGATGCCACACATCTAATTTAAACGAATTCTCTCTGTCTCTGCATTGATTAGTTCAATGTTGTTTGCTGTCATCGTCGTCGCATGAACACACCACAAACATAAAATTGTCTTGTGCAAATTGTTTTGTGAAAATATACCCGTTTGCTTTTTTTCGGTTGCGCAAAACTAATAATGCATGGTGCAGCACATTTTCCTGACAAAACAAAACTTTTTCCAGGCAAAACAGCTGCATTCACCAGCATATATAATATATATTTATGAAAGTCATACGCATTTATTTGCTTTGCAAAATAACAATGAGCGTGAAGAAGATAGACGGCCAATGCTTTTATGTTATGGTTTGCTGCAGTTGGTTGATCATGTTATTTGCTTGTATTAATAATAATATTGTATCGTTTCTTTTTAATCTCGCAGTTTTTCTCTCTCTCTCTCTCTCTCTCTCTCTCACACACCCTTTCTCTCTCCGATTCGTTTAATTTGTGTATTAGTGTTTTTTTTTTCTCTTTTTCTTTTAAGTCTGTTGGATTCTATATGGTTCCAAAGTTTGATGAGCTTACCATATTTTACTTTTCTTTCACCAAATTCAGTGTTTGAGCGTTTCTTTTTGGCGCTGCCAACAATATCGCGCGCCGCACACAATAAATCATATTCATTTTAATACATATTGCATTTGCAAAATGTAGTGCGTCGGGCACGTTTCAACATCGGCTACTTTTTTTTTATTTCGTTCACCCCAAAAAAAATATACATTATATTATTATTTTGATGGCGATGAGACCGTTAGTGGCCTTTGTTCGATGTGCGTGCTGTTAAAATAGAATATTACGCACGTAGTATTTTTTTAAAATTTGTAACCTCTTGCGAGAGCCACAACAACTGAAAAGAAGTCGTGCCGTTTAAATATCAAGAAAAATCCAGTGCAATGAGTTGCTTTCGAACTCGATTGCAACAAAGTGATAAAAACATTTTTATTTTGTTTCGTTTTGTTTTTGTTTTAGAATGATTTTGTGTAGAAAAGTTGTAGTGCCAAGTGTTGTTTACATTTGTTTTTCCAGTGAAAAGCTAATGGAGTGATCAAATGACACACGGCAAACGATCAAAACAGAAGAAAGAATGACAAAACAAAGAAGAAATAACAACAACAATAACACGAACAAATGTACGAATTTTGATAAGTGTCGTTATTGCGTAAAGGTCGTGTTTTAAAGAAAAAAAATGCGGCTCACGATGAAAATCAGAATGCAAATCAAACTAGAACGAAAGAGTGAGAAAATATAAATGTTATGTGCAAGCGTGAAGAATTGTGCTAATTTGATAGGTATCATCATGATCGTAATCCAGTGAATGTTTATTGTTTTTATTCGTTAAAGAAGAAGAAGAAGCAAAAAAATATGTTATGAATATGATGAATATTTTATGGTTTTTTTTATTTAGATTTTTTGATAGTTGGTTTTGTTTGTATCCGTGTTTTGTGTAATATGCGAATATTGTCTAATGAACTAGAATAAAAGGAAGCAAAATGTTTACGCTTGATTCGGAGCGTTTAACCTCGGAAATCAATGTAAAACATACACAACAACAGGTCAAAGCAAGCAAGCAAATGCAAATAGATACTGTACAGTGGGGCATGTGTTATCGCATTTGGCATGCATAAAATCCAACCATGCCATGTGAAATTCACATAAGCAATAGCACCAGCAACAACAAAATACATAGTACGTACGCAATTCTATTTAACCTCCGGTGCGACATAACAGTTCATATTGTATTCACTCTTCGGTAGTTTTTTTTTTATTTTCAACTTGTTTCACGTTCATTTCCATTTGGAATTACAATTTTTTTCCAGTTTGCTCATCTTTTGCTGTGTATTTATGCGTAATGATCGGAAATCATGGATGTGTGTGTGTATGATATCAAAGCAACAATAAACAATTGAAATTTTACGCCTTTTGTCGAACATAGAACGGAAAATGTATGCATGCAATGCCTTATTTGGATGTGCAAAAGAAAGGGCCGATCCCATTATCAATCAATGTTCAATTAGTCAAAGCTGATTTTGTTTTTGTTCGTCACATTTTGTTTTGTTGTCTGTATTTCTGTTGATATTGTAGTAAAATCATGTTAAATTTCAATAGAATGAAAACGACATTAGCACATGTGCGAAGGTTGATAGCCTTACATAATGAGCTGTGTATAAGTGTATAAATGGCGTCAATGTAAAACGATTAACAGTGATGACAATGTCGATGATCGTCAACAATTGTAACGCTAATTTCAGCTTAAATACAATACAGTGTCGCTTCTAATTGACGAAGAATTCGGTGAAATGACGAAGAAAATATCATTTGTAATGACGACAAAATCGCATCATTACCAAAAAATATTTTGCCCATATTGCAACACACATTTTGAACATATTTCATCGAACCAATCACATATTGTTAGCCGATTTGATTAATCGATTGGCTTGAATTGCATTGAACCATGCGGTAATGAATATATATTCGATTTGAAAAAAACATTTCTTAAGAAGGTGACGAATGAGAAAGAAAACAAAGAAAAAACAAATGTGATTTATGCCGCACTTAGAAAGGGCAACAGAAAATGAACAACAATCAAAATTGAGAGAAAGAAAAATACGAGAATCAAATTGAATAAATTGTTCGTTGTATTCATCGTGATCGTAGCTGTTTTTGTTGCTTCTTTTATGAATCATACAATTAACGAAGAGTCGCTGATATTCACTGGCATTTCCAATGGGACAGTTTTTGAATTTATTGCAATTCAGCATAATTTAACCATTGTTTTGCCAGTTTGAATTTTCAGGCTTCGGTTTATAAAACAAATCAAGTCATACTGCATTCGAAATGAACGTTTATTGTTTAGGCGCGTAGTGCTTTTTTTTCTTTTTTTTTTCTCTATTCTTTGTTCGTCGTTAGATTTCTTTCTCTTTTCATCTTCTTCAGTTTCAAATGCATATTGTATTCGAACGAATATGAATAACAACAAATCGTGAGATGTGTACTTGAAAAACTACAGCTACATGATAATATATATACGAATAAAAATCATTATGCAATCAGTTGTAATAGAATTAGCAAGATTTCCTTGTGACCATGAGATCACATACTTGTACGATTATGATCATCGCACGCTTCATTTTTTAATTATTTTTCGCGGGAATGTTTGTTGAATCAGCAAAGGCGGCAAATACCGATACACACAGAGAGAGAGACATCGATTTTACGCCTTGAAACTAATCAGGCAGCGATGACAACGACCAAATTAAAATCACTATCAATTAACATCATTTCGTTTTCAAAATAATGGAAATCGGCGTATTTGAACAAATAAATATGTTATTGGTGTCCTTTTGGTTTTTTTTTTATTATCATGCCATAAAGCGTTTGCAATGAATGTTTGCTCATCGATTTAATTTCTTGTTTTGTTTCGTCACACACACATAGCAAATTGCACGAGCAAAAGTATATTTAGCCCCGGGTCTGTGAACTGAAACAGAAGAGAAATAAAAAAAAAAACTTACGAAAAATCATTTAAAATGCAACAGACAGCAACCGATTCGAATCGAGGTGATTGAAACACATACACAAACACACCGATAGCGCATACATCAAGTATGCACATCAATATGTATAACAAGTGAATGTGGACGGCATTGAACAATGTCAATATCTAGCCAAAAAAAAACCTACAGAAGAAATGTGCTTCGATAAACCGAATATACCGATTACCGAATATCATTGTCAATATATCATTCATTGTCATATGAGCAAAGAGCAAACAAAAACAAACAAACAAACAAACAATAGCGAACCATCGTCGATCTTAAAAGCACATCAAAGAAAATAAATTCAAACTTACGAACGAAACACAACGAAGCGTCTGCACCAGCAGACAACAGTCAGCAACAATAAGAAAAAAAAATAGCTACCATAATCATAAAATAGCACTATGGATTTATCAACAGCCAAATATATAATGGATTATATATATTTTAATCGTGCTAACGAAACGGCATTCAAATACTACAAAAAAGTAAGTTTTTCCATTCGCAACTGGCGATGTTCAGGTGGTGTTCTGCATATCTGTCTGTGGTTGTTGATGTAGAGTTTTTTTTTTTTGCAAAGCAACACAATATCACGTCGCATACTCGATCTATGAATAAGCGTACACTTGAAAATTATTATTGAATGATGAACAGTTTTTCACGTTGATATCATGGCACGAACCTTTTTTTCTCTCTCTTCATTATTCACCTCCTTCGTCTTCATGTATTTTTTTTTTCTATTTCAATTCTTACTATATTACTCACGATACATCAAAATTTAAATAATTATGAGAGGTAACCGTTTATATCCGCCACATTGTACTTACCTTAAAATCGGGAAGTACAATTCAAACAAGCGGTAAATAGATTCAAGTCATTCAAGACGGAATATTGAAGCACACTTATTATTATATCGCAACGGCGAACGAATTTACGGCGAGAATATGTGCAACAGTAATGATTCAATGGGCTCACCTATCAAATTCATATTCAAATATGAATATTTAACAGTTTTTATGTTGGTATCTAATCAAAACAAACAATTGCGATCGGGAGAAAGAGAGAATGAGAGGCAGGGCAGCCGAGCAGATGATAAAACTAAATAGAGAGCGAGAATAAAATAGAATTCAGTTCATTCAACAAACGAAAAATACAGTAATCATCGGAAAGAGATGCACCTATTATAGTTAATTGTTAGTTTTGAGATTTGAGAGATCTTTCTCTCGTGGCTCAGAATGAATTCCTGTTTACAGACGAAAAACAACAACAATATTCGAAAAAATCACCGTGCACGAAATCGGAACGAGGCAGCCAACAAACAAACACACACACACACACACTCAAAAATAAAAATAAAGATAAGGAAAATTGACTATGCCGACCGAATTCCTATGTCTCTACGATATATTCTTATGCGATTATTTGAATAATCATTAAACTGAAAATACTTAATTTTTCGTTTCGTTTGTTGTTTTTTCCATGTGAGTTCGTCTAGTGTTTATGTTGTAATCTCACTGCTACCCATGTTCGCATTATTCATTGTGATTATTGGCATTGATTGTTATAACAAAGGCAAACACTACTTATCTGGGCTAGTAGAGAGATATTCGTGTTCACATATTTCAGTCTTTTTTTTCTGTATAAAAATCGTTATTTGCATGAAGCAGAAGAAGAAAATAATATGTATTTCAACTGTCAATCAGATGAAATGATTATTTTCTACCGATGAGGAAAGATGCCAAAATCTATACCATTCCAATTGGTTGAAAATTATAACGAAAATTAGCTAAATTAAACCACAAATAAGAAAAATAAAATATATGCCACGATCAGGCTCTTTCCACACATACCATATAGATAACTATGATATACACTAATTCTTCATATAAAATAATTTTTTATTTCACAATTTTTCAGTTTGTTTCATTCCATTGCGTTTCTACCATTTTATATCTGTTGTTTTTTGTTTTAATTTCACAGTCAAAATGTTCGATATTTCGTGATGTGATGTTATGCTTGTGTTTAAATCTAACATATTCGAATGTTGTACGTTTTCCCCGAGAACTAGATCGGCATGGTGTCGCATTTTTGCTACCATATTTATTGCTATTTCTTTTGGTTGGTATACCAATTATACTGTTGGAAATAGCATTAGGTCAATTCTTGGGTCAAGGTTCAGCTCATTCATGGCGTGCATCACCAATTTTTCGCGGTAAGTTAATTATAATACACAAATATATAAAAAAAAAAATTGCATTTGGATATCTCGTTTGTGAAACACAGACACATTAAGCACAAAAATTCACGTTTTCGAAAATGTTGCCAAAGTCAGCAAATAGCGTGTGCACATACATGGGTGAGATCACGAAAGGCGCGTTAGCTCAACTATACTTTAGTTCATTAAACTTAATTAATATATGTTTGTCTAAAGTTGTCAAGTATGTGTAATACATATATTTGCTCACTCATATATGATGATGATGACGACGACCACGACAACAATTTGTCATCTTGTTCTTATTCATCGCAGCAATATTTTCAATAATAATAATTCAAAAATCTCTTGACAACCATTATCAAATATACATACAGCTTTTTCGTTAAAATTCTCTGTTTGCCCCGTGGACTTTGTGTGTTTTTTTTTAGTTTCGTTGCTATGTGCGTAATGCACGTACTAAACAACTATAATCATATATTTGTCGGTCAACATTTGTGTTGTGATTCGCTCAAAGACAGATTTAATTGTTTGCAATAAATTCTACAAATTCGAATACCAAGTTGTTTCTCGATTTCGAAAGACCTTTTTTGTGCTGCTTTACATTGGAACGTCAATGGAACTAACCCAAATATGTAAACTTTTAATCGGTTTCTTAAACTAGGTGCAAGCATTGTGGGCCGTTTTGGATCATGGATTGGAACAATATCGATATCGTTACAAGGTGCTTTGGGGATGGTGTACATTGGAGAGATTTTATTGAAATCTGTGCCATATAGTCAATGTGTAGTATGTATTCCCTGTTTTTTTTTTACACATCTTATTTGAAAAAATAAACATTATTATTATTGTTATTATTCGATAAATATTGTGAAAAAAAAAATACAAAATAAATTCTTTTCATTCCATTCCAAACAGAACACCTATGATCATACGCCATTAAAAGGACAGGCATGCATGAAGTAAGTGATTATATATACGATATTATTCAATATCCACAGTCAATAATAAATTTACAATTGCTAGAATTGCCACTTTGCATGATTCGTGTGTATTTGCCAATAATTACATTTTTGCATTGAAATGTTTTTGCTATTTATATCTCGTTCTATGTGCTTCTCTTTCTCACCTACTCGACATCGTTCGAAGTTGATTAACTTTTATTTTATGTAAATATCGCTGATTTCTTACTGCGATTTATCTCCTTAATTTTTACGTAATATTCCAACCAAAGACGGAATCAGGCATTTCAAAGCAAATGAGTCGCTCCCTTTTGAGAAAGAGAGAGGACGAGTTAGTGATGAAATGAGGACTGCAAAAAATGCAAAAATGGAATGTGAAAAATGCTTGAAAAAAAAAATAGCAAACAATGTATCATTTTTTGTTCGTCGTTCAATCGAGATAAATATAACAATTTATTTGGAATAATATGACTGATTTGATGTGTGAAGCTAGATGTGAGGCTTTGTCAAAGCATTCCATTTTTTTTTCTCGTCAAATTGCTGTTGGCCAATTGTTTGCGTTCAATATCGTAGTTTACGTGCTACAAAAAGACGGAATAGTATGAGAATATTTACAGCAAATAAAGGTGGTAGCAAGTGAAGTGAACAAAATTGAATTGAATTGATACGAATCGAATTTATTAGCATGTTCATGCAATATTGTTTAATATCATATTGCTTGTCTCACAATGCGATTCGTTTTGAATATGGTTGTCGTAGTCAAGTGTTGTTATTCATTTATTAATTAATTGTTTGATAGCAGTGTAATTTCGGGTTGTGTCATAAAAATAGCTCTGTTTTATTTAGTGCGTTCAGTATGTTCTTTTTTTTATTAATCTAATTTAACACACGAATAAACATGTCAACATGTCGTTTATTCAAATAAAAACATATGTTTTATGATTTCGGTTGCAAATTACTGTTACCACCAGATTATAATGAACCCAATTTGTAGATAATTGAACTCAATATAATTTGATTGTTTTATTTTTAAAATCAATTTATTATAGGGAAACGTTTCTGACACCAGTTTGGGAGAATACACTGTACTTTGCGTTGATCTCGATGAGTCTTATCGTTGTATGGACACTTGCTGCAGCATGGTAATTGATCTATTTTAAAACATTTCATTTAGTTTATATTTTTCTTCTTCTTTTTTATTCATTCAACATGCAATGTTTATGCCGTGAAACTTGACACGTTTCCGAATGTTAATATATCCTGTTCTCATATGTGTTTCTGTTTATTTCTTTGCATGTACAATGTCATACGTACGATGACACAGTACGTATAGCGCCAAAACGCTACGTCGATCGATAATTATTGTTGGGCTGGTGAGCTTGGGGTTATTAATTTTTGAAACCGGCTGGGAAGCCACAAAAGCGGTGAACAGTGAAAAAGACCTACCAATTCCGATAACATCGATAACCATCGAACATATATTGCCAATAAACAGTGACATATGGTATGATGCACTTGTCCAAGTATTACTATCATCCAATATTGCGATTGGTGTGTTGCCGATCGTCACTGGGAAATTCATATATAAAGGAGATGCCGTCAGGTATTTAAATGTCATATATACTTTGTCATAATTCATTCACACACTCTCTCGTTCGTACGCAATTAACCTTTTAACCATATTTTTTTTTTTTTCTTCGATTTTATGCAGGACGTCATTGGTATACATAAGCTTCAATGTACTGGTGCTAATACTATCGACAACATATTTTCTGATTCAATTCAACAACACAAATACATTGAATTCTACATTGATTGTGCCCGAACTGAAGACGTTTACATCCGTCTATGATAATGCACTTGAGTATGTTAAAGATGAAGAGACACCGATGTTGACGGGAATTGCGTATACAATGATCGTATTGATATCAATTATAACGATTGCATTGCAAATTTACACAGCTGCAAGACTAATACGACGGCATCCGTGCTATGTTATGTGTGCGACCGGATTGATTGTTGCTATAACTGGATTATTGTGTCCGGATTATATAGTAATGCGATTGTTTGACATGCGTATCGTTGGTGCATTCATTTTGTGTGCGCTAATCTTTGACCTTATTTCGATAACATGGATTTATGGTGCTAAAAATATATACACCGATATTGAATTCTCGGTGGGACGTCCCATTTCAAAGGTGTGGGTATTTCTTTGGTGCATAACACCAATTTTACTGGTATCCATGTTAATTTGGTGGGCAATTGATTACAATCCTAATGATTTATTGATCGATTTTGTACCAAAATGGTTACCGATTGCAATTGCATTGGGTATTATTGCGTTTTTAGCCTTCACCGAGGTGTACAAACAAGTCGATTACAATTGCTGCAGTATGATTCGTGAGGCTGGCATTTCGTCAAAAGATTGGGGACCAGCCGATCCAATTGTACGGCATGCATGGAAACAATGGACAGCCGTATGTGAAGATACCGGTGAAAAAGATTTCACATTACGACGACGTGGTACACGCGATTATACGCATTCAATAAAACGCAATCAATGCTCACACAAACCAATTAATTCGGCATATTCGGTGGGTAGTGTTGGCAACACAAACACCAATTATATGATGAAAACATCAACACTTGGCCGAAATTCACCGAATTATACCGGCTCAATATTTGGCGATTCGGCCATTGAAGAAGACATTAGTATTGGCAATTATCCGGTACAATATAATACCGGTACACAACGAATGATTGTGCCAAGCATTCAAGATGAACGCATTAAGTCATCGTCGACATTGAATCGAAGCGCAAACAATGATCCACGCAAAATGATTATACGATTGCAACAAAATTCGGTGCAAGAAAAGCAAAAAATCTATGTCCCAGGCATACAACATACATCACAGCCATCGACAATGGAACGTGATAAAAGTCGAATTGCGGCCAAAATAAATGGCACCATACCAGACTATAGCAGTCGAATTATTATAAATGCACCAACTCAACGCCATTCAATCATCAGTCCAAATTCATTAACAACATCACACGACACCGATAATAACAATTACAGCAGCCTTCGACGAGCAGAGAATGCAAATCACTTACCACCATCATATCTGAATAATCATGGACCTGAACATATTTGCTGGCGCAAATATACAAATAATACCGAAGAATTTTCCACGGAATTATAGTGTATAGTTAAAAAGAGAAAATTTATATTAGATTTAATAGAAATTGAGAGAGAAAGAAAAAAGAAATAAACAATTCAGAAAAGAATGAAATTTAGTTAAGAAAAAATTTCGATTATTATTACAAATTTACAACATATGTAAAAATAGATTGCGATAATAAAAGTTGAAGAAGAATACCAAAAACCAAGCTCAAATATAAGACATACACACAGATAAGGTGGTATTGATTTAATAAGCGATATATTATTATAAATAGAATAAGGAAGATTTACTTGTAGAAAAAAAAATCAAGAAACAAGCGTCAACATCTTAACACCACATCGGTGAGATTGGATATTGAGATTGCGGAGAACGACACATAAAGCGCAGATGAGCAAAGGAAAATAATAATAACGGAGAGTACTGATAAGATGTAACTAGGAAAAAAAACTAATTGAAAAACCTCTAGAATTTCTTTGTTTGTTTCTTTCTTCAACCGAGATAATTCTGTTTAATTTGAATATTTCTAGTCTATTTCAATACAAAACTAAAGTTATATGATTTTTTTCTCACATTCTGTCTCTGTTTTTTTAAACAATTAAATATCACAATTATATTGTATTGGTTGTATTGATTATTATTTAAGTACTTGTTGTTTTTCTGTAATCTTTAGATTCCTTCGATCGAATGCAAAAAAGAATTGAATAAATAATAAAAAAATTGATATGCAAAAAAATCAAAAAGAAAAAATCCAAGTTTCTAGTTCTTCTTTTTCTTTTTTTTTGTCTCTCTTTTCTTTCTGTTTGAAGTGCACCGGTCATGGATCCGTATACAAAATTTGGAAATGGATCAATTTTCAGCGAGCGTAGGCTTTCTTCATTTATTTTTGGAATTGACGTGCGAGCATCGTCCACTGTCATCTTATCGGCGTATAGTCTTGATTTTTAATTGTCCACGAAACCACTCGATTACATATAATATCTGTTGCATAAACATTGGCACAAAATGAGACAATCATAATATTTTTAATCTTTGTCATTGAGATTGGAAGAGCCCAAGAAACAGTTGGACAAATTCTACCAGGTAAAAAGAACCGTTTTTTTCAAATGTGTGAGATATAATGATGAACATTTTTTTCTATTTCACTCTACCCAGCAAACAATTGATAGGGCAAATGCATCCATTATGAAGCACATATTGACGGTCGTTTTCGGGGTTAGATTCGTGTGTAGTTTCAGTCATTTCCATAGGTTTGGCATGGTGGAACATTCAGGTGTGAAAACATGGAAAAAGGGAAAGACAACCATTAGTATCAGTTGAACTGGGTATAAAATACTTTTTTTAAATTAAAAACTTTACTCACCTACGGGCACTCCCCCTCCGTACAATGTTGTACTATTGTACAACTAGACCACAAGACTTTATATAGTCTGTTCATGTCTAGCTAAGCTAACTATAATAGTTAAAATATTTTATTTTATGTAATTTTTTGAATGTATGATTAATTGATGATGTTTGTTAGTTGACATTGTTGTTTTAGTCCGGCGGTCTTAACAATGAAACTGGCAATGGTACATCAAAGATCCGGCAAAGTCCTATGTAATTTGAAGCAAATTCATTAAATAATGAATATTCTGTTTCCAATTGATTCATACCTTTGAGCATAATGCATTTTGCTGCAACAATATCTCGGTGCCAAGTAACTGTTTGTGGAACAACATCATCATCATCATCATTTAATGGCCAATTTTTGTAGGTAACTTTAACCTTTGACATTAAACGCCCAGTCCGAATTTTTTCGTTCACAGCCTCACGATTGCCATCGATAATTTGTCGCTTAATAATTGCACGTTTTCTTCTCAAAACACGTCTGTTGACCGTTGATACAATGATATCTGGCAGTCCAGCGACTGAATCTGGCAGGCCATCAATCTTTTTCGCTCTACAATCGTAGCACACTTTAAATCGATCATCTTTTGTGTGCCTTGGAAAACGTTCCTGACAATTCGCGCATGTTTGTGATGTTCCCCATTCATCTTGCATTTCAACTTCTGAATGTCCAAGTTTCTTAATGCTCACACGAAACTTACGCGATCCCGGACATCTTTTAAGCTTTTTTATTCCAAACGGTCGATCGGGTTTCATCGCCCAAGCACCAAATTGAACCAACGACGGTTTGTTGTTTGTCACACGCACGGCGATTTGATCATTTACTCTGGTCGAGCGAATGTTATGGTCTAAATCCAGTCGTGCATATTCACGCGTCGCATAAGCTGCCATTCCTTTTCTTAACATTTTAATGCGATATTCAATGTATGATTTCCATGTTGAATTACGTGGTGATGGTGGACGATATGGGTATGTTTTGAGATGTTTCTTCTCTTCGATATCAAACCATCCAGCCAACTTTTTCGCTTCTTTGTCTCGTTTTTTCTGCTGAGTTTCCCAATGAAAACGCTGGTTTGGTATTATAATGTTTTCCTTCAAAATGCAAAATGATACAAAAAACTATGAGTTTCTATTCAAAACCATTTCAAATTACATTTCAAAATATCTTACCTCAACAGCCGGCTCATCAGGTGTTTTTTGAATGTTGCGACGCACTACAGTTAACCACGATTTTTCATTCGGATCGATTCCAATGATGTATTTCTTGCCAATGAGTTTTTCCGGCCCCCGATTCGCTTGGGTTGTTTGCTGTGGTCGTTGTTGTCGCTGTGGTTTCTTGTACATTATGGATATTGAAACACTATCGGTCAAAATCTGATGATGGAATGGTTTCGATTTGCCCAATTTATTTATTTTACCGACATCGAACAACATATTCCATAGACCTGATCGATCAGTTTGGGTGTAGTACTCTACTTTTCTCTTATTCATCCGGTTGGTCCGCGTATTGAGAAAAGAAGGCACCAAATCAAGCTTGTTTACAATTTTATTATACAGGTCCGTAATGTCCAATCGCACGTTTTTCAAATGGTAGTCGCATAATGGTATAAGAGCAAAACTGCTTATTTTTGGTGGTCGATTGATTGTTGGCTCTTGAAAGTTCGGATTGTTACGAAACATTTCATGAATGGTATTCCATTGTTCGGCATGACTGTGATACACTTCTATTTGCCGTTGCATTTGACCGAACAACCACAGTGATTCAAACCAACGATATTTTGCGAAAAATTTCATACTCACTGTTCCCGACCATCCAATTTCAGTCAAATCTCTCATTAAAATATTGAATTTTTCAACGCGTTGTGGATCCACATTATTACCATTATTACCATTTAAATTCTTAAATCGATATGAAAACTCTTTGGCATTTCTGATGTCGATGCTATCAAATCTTGAGCCATTGTTGAATCGATTGCGATACCAACAACGCATTCGAAAAAAATTCTCAAGTCGTTTTTCACACCATGTGTTGGTATTGGTTTGAATGTTTGTGATATATTGTTTATAAAAATATCTCAAACCATTTCCCAACTTTTCATCACCTGGCCATCGGAACTGTTCTTCACTGTTTCTTTCTACCATGAAACGAAACTCGGGCAATATCCGATATTGACTATTAATATTGTTAACGTGTTGGTTTAATACCGCTCTGAAACAATCGGCAATGAACAGGCTTGGATGTGGTTGCAAAAAAAATGCACGATCGTCATTATCAAGTGCTTCATTCAAAATAAAAAGAATAAAAAGTGATGCCAATGCTGCCACTTCTGTCATTTGAACACTGCGCTCGAATAGCATTTTGGTCACAGCTTCTCCAACTCTTTCAATCCGTTCATGTTGTTGTCGCAGGATTGTTTGAAGTCCACATTTTATTACAACGTATTTGCTTTCTTCTGGTTGATTATCATCGAGCTCGTCGTCATCCATGTCTTTTTCTGTTCATTCTCAAAAAACTGAATAAATTATTCGAAAATAAAAAATAGACACAAATTTAGAAAAAAAATGCAACAAAAATAGCATAGATTACGAATAAAATGAGATCACAATTTAAATGACAATCACTTATATCACAATTCAAATGAATCACTTCTTACCTCAACGATGTCACTCTGTATTCTGATTCAAATGATGAAATGTTGTCCAATATTCCACAGATGAAAATTTTGTTGGAATATTCACCGTCAATTTTATGAATGCTTTCTTATTTTGAAATAACAACAGAGACAATCTCAAAACCAACAGTGAATTTATCCGTTTAACATCGAACAAACAAAATCATTGGAACAAATGTTAGCCAAAAATGACGACAAACAAATTGTTTCATACTCTAATATAAACACTCACACATAATTCTCAAGAATTCCTTTTACAAGCAAAGCACAATTTGTTACAAACAAAAAATGAGAACACACTCATATCACAATTCAAATGAATAACTTCTTATACTATATAACGCTGTGTCCTGATTAAAACGATGAAAATGTTTTTTTTTATTTTGAAATGAAAACAAAGACTGTCACAAAACGGACTGTGAATCTTTCCATTTGACATCGAGTGACTTCTACAGTTACGTTCCAAACACACCAAACCGTTGCTAAAATGACGATAAACAAAAAATGAATCTCATGTACAAGAATTCCATTTATTAATCACTGAATTTTGTTTTTTTTTTTTCAACACAATGGCAACTTAACCATAATTACTTACCTTATTCTTAACAATAACTTCAAAATATTTTGATGCGAAAAAATCCCTATTTAGTTCGGTGCCGGAATTATAATTTCATACATTGTTCAAAGAAATTAATTGATACGATGCAATGTTTACGAAGCACATTTTGAATGTAATCAGAAAAATCGGCTTCGATATGATACACACCAATACACACAGCTACCAACTGTCAAATGTCGTACACATTCAAACATGTTTCGAATTCGAAATTCGAATTTGAATTATGAAATAAAAAAAATAAAAAAATGTTTCTGAAACTAAAATCAAATCAAACAAATCTAAAAAAAGGTACATTTATAAATGTATTTCACAGTCACTTGAAATTCCTACGCAATGTTTTTTTTTATTCATGCACAATCGAAACACACACAGAGAGAAGAGAGTAAGATTTGTATTTTCATCCTCTTTTTTTTCGGTTTGTTTTTCAAATTTCATTTCAATCGTATGAATACGATATTATGAACTCAACGAGTTTATGTTATTTACATTTGTTTACATTGTATTGCCGCTACAGTTTCTTAGAATATAATAACAAAAAGAGAAACAATCGAAACACACAGAAGATGTTGTTGTGTATCGCAACACGAAAAAGCCGAAAAAGTGGTTCACATTATGCCTATATTCTACCTTCCATTTGACACGAAAATTGCCACAAAAATGGGTTAAAGCGTTACATTTTTTAACGTTAAAATGTCCTAAAAACGTTACATATTTGTCCGTTGGGTAGGAACTCGCCATTGCGGCAAAAATACGGATCCCATTATTCCCACCCAATTGGGATATTTCAATAATCTTGATATGTGCTGCAGGAATCATGATTTATGTCCTTTTTCAATAGCATCGGGCACGTATCTCGACATGCAAATCGATAGAAATAATATAGTTAGAAAATACTGGAACAAAGGATTTTTTACAATAAGTTTGCGCAATTGTGATGAAGCATTTATGAACTGCTTGACAGGTATAGGATTTGCTGGGCGTTTATTATACAATTTTTACCGCGAAATAATGTTGGCGGAATGTATAATTCATGAAAGCCAATTTAAATTAAGGAAAGGTGTGATGCCAATTCTACGTCCCATAGAAGAAGAGAGAAGAAGTAAGGATGTCTTTATCGAAGAGGATTTATTATCATAACAGATTTTTCAATTAAATGTTTTAACAATTCACCTTAATAATTTCACAAATTAGTTATATCTCTAATGTTTCTCGCGAATAAAATCGAATTTATTTGGTCAAAACATGTATTTTAAATAATATAAAACAAAGAAATGAGTACCTTGAATGCATTTCGGAATGTTGTCATTCCATCTTCAGCATCACGACTAAATTGAAACAGTGAGTTACGGTGATATCGACGGTGCAAACTGGACATTGTACTTTAGAACAAACGAGACATCAAGTGAGACTCAATGTTACCGTTATCCAAATTGATAGCATTGCCGTCACGTTGAATATAATAACTCTCAAATGCGTCTAACATTCGTTCATCTGCTATCTCTTTCACCAACTTTACATTGATGTTCATGTGGTTATAATTGAGTGCGTGTGCAGCAATTGCCGAACGATAACCTTGATTGTATTTGATGTAGCATTTATGCTCTTTGAAACGTGTCAAAATATCTCGTTCTGTCTGTCCGTAGTAGAATCTTTCACATTCATCGCATTTTATAGAATAAATGCAAGATTTTTGCATTTCATCAGTTTTATCTTTGGTTGAACCCAACAAATTAGACAATTTTCCATTGTTTTTATACACATTTTTTTTCATTTTATTCTATTGTAACATCCTATACCTTAATCAGCTAAACATTGTTTTCGTCAGACGATGAAATACTCATGACAGAGTGCAATAAAAGATATCTTATCTGCAGTTTTTTATTCAATTTCAATGTTTTATAATTACATAATTTTGTATATTTAGTTGTTTTACCTAACCTAAAACCTAATTATTCATTTGTCTTTGCCACGAAAAGATTTTTCACCTTGTTTGTGAAGTATTTTCTTACTGAAGATGTTATATAAGTCTTTTGATTATAGTTTTCAAAATTAATATTGAAAAAATAGGCAAAACGTAAATATGTTAGAGAATGTATGTCATCAAATGAATATCCGCCTATTGCGAGATCAATTTGGTTTTCTTCCGCTTCCAATATCATTTGCTCAGCTATTCTATCGTCTATAGCTGATATGAATAAAAATTCAATCGATGGATATTTTGTTTTTATTTTAACAACACTTAAGTCATTTATTGACTGTAATTGTATGGGATTGTTACTCAAAGATAAAGATCTCAAATTATTAAAGGATCCTTCATGCAGTTACCGTTCAGACTCAAAGTAAATAATGTATTGTCTGGTTCAACGAATATTTGAGATATTTGATTATTACTTAGAATCACCACTTCCACATTCGATGGTATAAAAAGACTAGTCAGGGACACATTGTTTATGTTCAATTCCTTCAACGAATTCAGATGTCTTATATCGATATTGCCTAACTTCGGATTATTTTCAGCAGAAAAATCCTCTAAATAGTCCAACATTTGAAGTATTTCAGATAAATTAGTTTTTAAATCATTATTGCTTAAATCCAAAACACCAATTAACATGTTATATCGAAATAAGTCTAAATCTATTATCTGGATTCGATTCGTATTCAAATTCAAATTTTCTAATTTTTTTAACGGTTTAAAAACATTTTTATCTTAATAAATTATTTGATTTGATGATAGATCCAAATATCGCAACGATTTTAAGCCGATGAATGCGTCGGATGCTGTTTCCTTGATTTTGTTATTGTGAAGCAACAGTTGATTCAGCTGTTTACAAAAGAACAGAAAACCATTGGTCAATTTTCCCAAACTATTGAAATCAGCGTCAATCCATTGTAATTGTTTCCATTGACATATTGACATTCCATCGATTGATGTTAAACTATTATTTCGAATTCTGAGAAATTTCACTTTCGGTGTTTTTTCTACAAAACGTCTGGGCACTGTTCTATTTTTGCCGTTAATTTGCAATTCAGTAATTGAATCATAACCTCTTATAAAAGTTCTTTGAGCGCAAGATACATTTGCATATTGTAAATCATCTGCTTGTATCGTACACGGCAAAATAGTCACATATCTATCCGTAAAACTATGTAAGTATGTATGAAATGATGGCAAGAGCGAATAACATATCACTGCCAATAGCAATAATCGCCTAAAATTGAGTAATAGATAAAAAAAATTAACGGCAAATTTACTAATTATAGCGATGGAATGGCAAATAACTAATTACATTTTGATCGATTCACTTCACCACTTGATACTTCTCAAACTTATTCACGTCAATGCAAGAATATTCAGTGTACGTCTAGCTACCGATAGATGACAAATTCACACACAACCTTTCTTTGTTGGTTCGAAAAACCAAATGAACATTCCAGCTTAGATACATTGTCTTACCATTTATGGACACAGACAGAAAATAAAATTCACATTCCTGACATGTCCAAGAAGATAAAAAAATTTGTGACCGGACACAAAGAACAGAAAATATAAAAACTGGTTTAAATAAAAAAATGCATAAATGCGTATTATTTTGTTGATCATTTTTTGAAATCAATAAAACAAATTTCATTTCGAGAATCGAAAAACTTAAATATATTTACATTTTTTTATTTCTACGTTTTAGAAATAAAACTACATCTGCGGAGGATAACATTAGTTTAAAATAAAATGATTAGAACTTATAACCAATTGAATGATAGCACTGCCTCTAGGGTATACGAGTTTTGTGATTTAAATTTTTACATGTGGAAAAAATAAATTATTTTTATTAATATCGAAAGAAAATACTTCAAATTATGTGAATAAAAATTCCTGAGCCCAGCAAATGAGGATTAGTTAGTTTAAAATAGTTTCAAAAATGCAGTTAGAGTGTATAATAATTAATTTTTTCATGGCATGCATTCTTACGCGCTTTTGAGCCTGCAGATAAAAATCTACCCATAAACCAATTGTCAAATGGATATAAAATGAAAGGCTGATCCTTTCTGAATGTATTTTAATTTATGTGTTATTTTTTTTAAACAGAATTTCACGAAAAAATACTGGAACAAAAAAAAAACCAAACGTTTAGACTAGTTTGGGCTTATGGTGTTACCATATGAATCGTATTTTATTTCAAGAAAGCAACTTCATGTTAAACGTTTCCGGAATTTACATAGTTCTGTCACAAACATTTCTGAAAAAGTACGCCACATTTGCTTTGATTTAATTTGTTTGTTTTATTCCATACTTCAACGAATAACATTCAAAAAAACTGTAAAAATTAAATCGGAAGCAGTGAAAAGTGAATGTTTCGTTAAATTACTTGAGAGTGAAAAATTTCTCTGACGTGAAAAAACCGGCTGATGTATTTGTATAATTTAACGTTACAGCATTCAACTGCAATTACACATGCGGTTCATGGTAGTTTTTCTGGAACAAAGTCTCAAGAGATTTTGGTATCGCGCGGCAAGAGCTTAGAATTATTACGACCAGATCCAAATACAGGGAAAATGCACACCCTTTTTACAGTTGAAGTATTTGGTGTTATACGATCGCTCATGACATTTCGTTTGATTGGTGGATCCAAAGGTAAAGAATAGTTTTGAGTTTTTGATTTATAAATTTTGATAATTTCCAATTAATTTATTTATAATTTAAATGCCACATATTCTGTAGATTTTGCTGTAGTTGGTTCTGACTCTGGGCGTATTATTATATTGGAATACATACCATCGAAAAACGTATTGGAAAAGGTGCATCAGGAAACATTTGGAAAATCGGGATGTCGTCGAATTGTACCTGGTCAATATTTAGCAATTGATCCAAAAGGTCGCGCTGTAATGATCGGTGCAGTTGAAAAACAAAAATTGGTTTATATTTTAAATCGCGATTCGGATGCTTGATTAACAATTTCCTCACCATTGGAGGCACATAAGTCCAACACTTTAACATATCATATGGTTGGTGTTGATGTTGGTTTTGAAAATCCAATGTTTGCATGTCTTGAAATCGACTACGAAAAATCTGACGCAGATCCATCTGGTGAAGCAGCTCAACAAACACAACAAACTCTGACCTTTTATGAACTCGATTTGTCATCAAATCATGTAGTACGAAAATATTCAGAGCCCCTAGAGGAGTATGCAAACTTTCTCATTTCAGTACCTGGAGGTATTTTTTCTGTTATTATTTTCAAAGTTCTTATTATTATATATATAATATATTATTATTATAAATTATCCTATTAACATTACTTTTCTGATAACTTTAGGTAAGGATGGACCTTCTGGTGTTTTGATTTGTTCTGAAAATTATTTAACAGATACGAAGACGTAACGATTTGGATGATCCCGAACGGGGCATGATTTTTGTTTGTTCTGCTACCCATCGCACAAAATCAATGTATTTTTTTCCTAGTCTAGTCTGAACAAGGCGATATATTCAAAGTGACATTGGAAACAGAAGATGATGTTGTATCCGAGATAAAACTCAAGTATTTTGATACAGTACCACCAGCAACGTCAATGTGTGTCCTGAAAACTGGATTTCTATTCATTGCTTGTGATTTTCGGAATCAGTAAGGATAAAAAATTACGACAAATTATTATTATTATTATTACTGTACAATTTGTTTCTATTTTCTAGTTATTTGTACCAAATTGCTCATGTGGGAGATGAAGACGATGAGCCTGAATTTAGTTTAGCAATGCCTTTAGAAGAAGGTGATACATTTTTCTTTGCGCCTCGGCTTTTGAAAAATTTATTAATGGTGGATGAGGTACATTCGTACGCACCAATATTGGGGTGCCAAGTTGCAGACTTAGCCAATGAAGATACACCACAGTTATATTTAATGTGTGGCCGAGGTCCGCGCTCTTCATTACAAGTATTACGTCATGGATTGGAAGTGTCTGAAATGGCTGTATCTGAGCTTCCTGGAAATCCAAATGCCGTTTGGACAGTTAAAAAACGAGCTGATGGTAATTTAACCAAACAATTTAATACTTTTAATATTAATCATTTCGAATTAAATACAATAAACTATTTAATTCTCCAATATTAAAGATGAATGTGATGCGTATATCATTGTTTCGTTTTTGAATGCCACCTTGGTGATTGGCATTGGTGACACCGTTGAAGAAGTAACAGATAGCGGTTTTCTGGAAACTACTCCTACACTTTGTTGCTCTTCTCTTGGTGATGATGCATTGGTACAAGTATATCCTGGAGGTAGGGGACTACAATATGTTAAGGCATTTTTCTATTATTTTTTTGCAATTATAAATGCTTCTTCCTGTTAATTTTGGGTATTCGACCTATTCGAGCAGATAAACGAGTCAATGAGTGGAAAGCACCCGGGAAGAAAACAATATCGAAATGTGCAGTTAATCAACGACAAGTCGTGATTGCTTTATCTGGTGGCGAGTTGGTGTATTTTGAAATGGATCCAGTATGATAGATCAATTAGGTGCCTAACTGTAAAGTATATTCATTGTTTTTTGTTACTTCTGAATATACAGAGAGAAAGCGGATGCCTTCAGATGTTTTATGCATGGCTCTGGGTACAGTGCCGCCAGGCGAACAACGTTCCTGGTTTTAAGCCTTTGGATTGGCTGACAATACAGTTCGCATAATATCATTGGACCCCTCCGAATGCTTATCACCAAGATCGATGCAAGCCCTACTTCATCAGCTGAGTCTTTGTGTATTGTTGAAATGGGTTTTGCAGATTCAATTGAAACTGAAAGTGGAAACATGCAAACAAGAGGGTCATTACATTTGAACATTGGTTTAAGTAATGGCGTTTTACTTCGTACATCATTAGATCCTGTGACTGGTGATTTGGCAGATACAAGGACACGTTATTTGGGATCTCGACCAGTTAAACTATTCCGCATAAAAATTGAAGGCTACGAATCTGTCCTAGCAATGTCTAGCCGAACTTGGTTGAGCTACTATTTCCAAAACCGGTTTTATTTGACGCCATTGTCGTATGAATCACAAGAATTTGCTTCAGGGTTTTCTAGTGAACAATGTTCGGAAGGAATTGTTGCCATTTCTACAAATACTTTGAGAATTCTGGCTTTGGAAAAACTTGGTGCAGTTTTCAATCAAATCACGTTCCCACTCGAATACACGCCTCGTCGCTTTACAATACATAGCGATACATGTCGACTGATAGTTGCTGAAACTGATCATAATGCTTACACAGAAGATACCAAAAGTATTCGTAAAGTGCAAATGGCTGAGGAGATGCGAGAAGTAGCAGGAGAAGATGAACAAGATTTGGCCAATGAAATGGCAGAAGCTTTCATCAATGAAGTACTGCCTGAAAATATATTTTCAGCACCAAAGGCTGGAGTTGGTATGTGGGCGTCAGTTATTCGTATAATTGAGCCAGCTCATGGACATACAATACATAAGGTAAAATTGGCGCAAAATGAAGCAATCGTCTCAATGTGCACCGCAAAATTTCACTCGACAATGGATGGAAGAACATACTTGGCTATTGGTATTGCAAAAGAACTGCAGTTGAATCCACGATTAAACAATGGTGGATGCATTGATATTTATCGCATTGATGTCACATGTTCTAATTTGGAGCTCGTTCATCGTACTGAAAAGGATGAAGTGCCATTTAAATAAAAGGTCGACCAGAAAATTAACAAACATTTTGAATTGGTTTCCATCAATTTCATTCAGTGAACGTTTTTTTTTCCAATAGGGATCACAGTGATGTTCAAAAAAAAGTTCTCGCTAAGTTGACAGTGACATTTGTGTATGCATCGCAATGACAGAAGACATTCCTCGTTAAATATAGAAGCAAAACTCTTTTGCGTCGACTCCAGTATAGTTTTCTATATTCAAGCAATAAAAATACAGGCAAAAATGGCTGAGGGTGGAGAACCAACATCATATAGTAAATATAAGAATTTATTGAGAGAAGAAGAGAAAATTAAGAACATTTTTTGTTTGATGAATAGAGCGTAATAACGTCGAACTGGTGCAATCTGTCCAATCGATGAATGATATGGCTATTCGGGAGAAATCAACCGCTTATTATGATATCATTAGTTTTATAAGTAGGATAAATCGGGCAGTTCGAGGGAAGAAATTGAGCACAAAATTGAATCCGTCACCAATTGCAGATGATTTGCTTCATATCTTTGATGATTTGAATAAAATGATAGATGAAACACCATCGACATTCGGCGATTGGTTTGAAAAGATGAAAAGAACCTCAACGGGATTGTTAGAAGAAGCATTACCAGTGGTATTTCAACATGCACTCATTGAAGTCAGCACATATTTTATTGAATCATTTGGTAATGCGACACGAAATGACTATGGAACCGGTCATGAATTGGCATTCATCATGTTTTTGTGTGCACTTTATAAAATCCATGCATTGACCGAAAGGGATAATTTATACGTTGGATTGAAAATATTCAATGCATATTTACAACTTGTACGTCGATTGCAGTTAACATATGGCATGGGACTCGCTGGTAGTCATGGTGTTTCGAGCATGGATGACGATCAATATGTACATGTACAATTCATTTGGGGGAGCGCTCAGCTTTCTGTTAAGGAACCGTTCGAACCAAAATGTTTCCTTGAAATCGATGTCAACAATCGATACAAAAATGAATACTACTTCATTGGATATATTGATCACATTGTACGGGTTTGTAATTGAGCCAAGCAAAATGTGCTGAAAAATTTCGTTGAATTCGATTCATGGGATTTTAATTTCTATTTCATAAACAGGTGAAAACTGGTAGTTTCGCCGAACATTCAAAGCAGTTATCGAGCCTGTGCAGCGTTGATTCATGGGAAATAATTAATTCCATTCTCATCGAGAAATATGAAAATGAGGTAAATGACGGAATATTACACAGTTTTTTTGCATAAAGAATTTTTAGACATGATTTACGATTTTTATTTCAAGCAAATTGAGTCAATTGAACTCCAATTTGTTAACCTAAAAAAAAAAACTAAAATGAAAACGAATCCTTTGTCTATTACAGTTGCTTGCAAAATTCCCTGTGATTCAACATTTGCTGTTAGGATCAGTTTTAAAATTGAAGGAAATTTCCGATCATCAAAAAGAGATCGATCGCCAAAAAGTTTTCCAAGTCATTCTGGATCAAGTCATTACGGATCATCTCAGCAAATCGACACCGATTTGGGAAATGATTTCATCTCAATTGGTATGGTTTATTAGCTTGCATGGTGTGGTTGGTTAGTTTGGTTAATTTTTCGAATTTGCCACTGGGCTTGGAAAACATTCGATCAACTAACTCCACCACCTACACCCAAATAAAAGCTTGGCTCTAGTTGTTTGCAATGTTAATTTACCGAAAAATATTATTTGATGATGAATTTTCTAAATTTATAAACAGTCGTTTTTTTTGTAGTTTTATATGATTTTAAATGATTTTGCGGTAGAAATGGACTTCGAAGAGAGCTTTTATTTTGAAATTGTTTATTTATTTCCATGCAGAATATATTTTAATTATAATTTGAAAAAAGTTTGGTTTACATTTTTACCTCAAAAGTGAATGCAATAAATCATAAATCGGCTTCCTATAGAGCCATCAGATGAAAATCGTTCTTATTTTTGTTTATTTATTTATTTAGTTTAGAATGTTTTCTTATGGATTCACTACAATTTCGAAAATTTGGAACATTTTTATGGATTTTTTTAAGGCTCAGTTTCTCATGATGTGCAAATTTGATGCAAAAAAAGTATTCGGCCAAGCCACATAAATTCAATTTTTACGCAGAATGCTGCATAAGAAAGACACTAGTTTCAAATAAAAAAGATAAATTATTAACATTTCTTGCGATTTCATGTCATTTTTCAAACTGACTCCTATATGAATCGTTGCGGGGAAAAAGTAGCTCTCCGCAACAATTCATATATCGGACATGATGTGATGTTTATGCATGTTTTTATGCGTGCGCCAAGTGCTTGTCACTGGTTGGAAACGTCCTTAAACTGAATGCACAAACTAATATCATCATCTAATAGTCAATCAAAGTGGAAATCATTGCATAGTACCCACAGAAATGAATGAGTCATAAACAATGTATCCGAATTCAACGAATTCTTATATTTTTTTATCATTTTCTTATTTTCCAGAGGTGGACAACAATTTCAAACAAGATTTTGAAACTTATTTCTGGAAGGAAACATTAGAAACCAAACCATACAAAGGATTTTATCAAAGGTTAAATATTTATTTTTTATCAAAGGTTAAATATTTATATAAATTTTGGTACATATATTGGTAGTGCAATTTGAAAATGTCGTTTTTTTGGTAAAAATAAAACTTTATTTCATAAATTCTATAAATAACATGTCATTCAAAGCATTGGCCACTGGAAGCTATAACCTTTTCCCATCTTTCTGGCAGCATATGGATTCCGCGCCAAAAGAACTGCACATTTTTTGAGGTTAGGAAAGAATCATTCCAATTTTTGATACCTTCAATTGAAGTGAAGCGTATTCCAGACAAGGCACTCTGCATCGATCGAAACAAATGATAGTCATCAGAAGAGGCAATATCTGGGCTATACGGCGGGTGGGGCAAAACTTCCCATCCACTATTTTCCAAATAGTTTTTAACCGGTTGAGCAATATGAGGCCGAGCGTTGTCATGATGGAAAATTATTGACTCATGTCTGGTCGCATATTCTGGCCGTTTTTCGTTCAATGCTCTCTTTAAACGGATCAATTGTGTTCGATACAGGTCTCTCGTGATCGTTTCACCCGGTTTTAACAGCTCATAATAGAGGACACCCTTCTGATCCCACCAAATACAGAGCATTACCTTAGTACAATAAATATCTTGCTTGGGCGTTGATTTTGCTCGTTTACCGCGCTTCTACTACGATTTCTTACGCTTCGGGTTTTCGTAATGAATACATTTTTCATCACCACTAACAATTCGATGCAAAAACGACTTCCTTTTGTGGCGCTCAAGCAGCATTTCGGACATGCAAAATCGTCTTTCAACGTCTCTTGGTTTCAATTCATGTGGTACCCAATTTCCTTGCTTTTTATTGAATCCTTATGCTTTTAAACGTTTTGAAATGGCTTGGTGAGTCACTCATAATGATTTTGCAAGTTCTTCTTGAGTTTGATACGAATCTTGATCGAGTAATACCTCCAATTCTTCATTTTCAAACTTTTTTGGCTGCCCAGGACGTTCTTTGTCTTCTGTGTCGAAATCACCACTTTTGAATTTAATAGCTTTTTTGGCGCTCTTTAAGATACACTTGTTGTCACTGTCAAAAAAATGGTGCGTATGATACATAAGAAGTTGACACAAATACGACATTTTTAAGTTGCACTACCAATATTTAATTCGATTAGTTTAACCTTCGTCTGCTCCTCAAAAGAAAATTACATCAAATATTGGAATGTATGTGTTTTCTTCATATACTAGCGTAAATTAAGCATTAACCGCTCAGCTTCTGGAAAATGTCGATGGCACCATTTCCAATGCATTGAATCTTTTGCAACCACATGCAGAAAAATGAACGAATTTTTTTCGATATTTTTTTCTTTACTTTTTTCGTATTTTATCACATATATTATGCAAAGCTTTGCAATTACTTTATTATCTATGCATAGATTTGTGGATTGTAGAACGTATTCAAAGCTGTTGGGAATCCTGTGAATAATATAGAGTTTATCAATAAAATAATATATCCGCAGAAAAAAATTCATTTGTTTTTGTTTGCAACATATATTAGGAAGTAGAATTTTTAAGAAATAAAACATAAATTGCGTTCACATTGCCTTATTAGTCAATTAATACTTGCATGAGAGTATTTAAGTATAGTGTACTCAAACAAAAAATCATCAAATGAAATTCAAATTTATTTTATTATTTAAAAAAAGTATTTTTCTATTCCAGTTTTAGAGGTGTTTTGGGAAGCTTAACCGTATTAAACTCAGTTTTAGGAATTTTATTAGCTTTTATGACTGGGGGCTACTGCGATTACTTCACCACACCAAAATTTCCAATCATATTAACTGCCATATATGTTTTGTTCATAACTTTTCCCGAGTCTCCATTGGTTGTCATCAAACAAAATAAAATCGCGGTAAATGTTCCTCTGTCGCTACTTATTTTGTCTCCATTTTGAAAAAAAAAAAACTTGAAAAATTTTTTTAAACAGGAGGCAGAATATTCGATTAAATTCTACCAAAATCTAAGCATTTTTGAGCTTACTTAGAGAATTTTCTGAATAATTGAATTTCTTTTAAGAAGACCCTGTTTCACACAGTTTTTTTTTCTCTACCTAACGTCGACCATTTTTTCCTACGTTATTTTCATTTTTTGCCTGGGATCCATTCATTACGCACATCAGAGGACTATAATCTTTCTTCAAACACATTTTTTCCCTTCAGTCTAATTGCTGTTTTTTGTAGTTTTAAGAGTGGGCTGTATAGGAGAAAATCGTAGTATCTCCAATGATGGTTGTATCAACGTGTTTTTCGAGCATAGTGTTATTTAAAAAAAAAAGCCAACCAGAGCGTCAACGTCACACTCAACTACTTTGTAAACTAAAATCAACTTCAGAAACCTCAACTCAAAGTGTGGTCGATAATAGCAACAACGTCATCATGTCAGTGTGCACGAGAACAAAACCGAATCCATTGTGCACAGCTTCAAACACAGCAATGACACTTTTCATTCTTGTCTAAACTCGAAGAGGAGAAAAAAGCGCTCTTTTTCCTTCTCTGTTTGTTATTTGGGGTGCGTTAACATCACTGATAACATGTAGACGCTCAACATTTGGGGTAGTTGATAAAGTGTATCGTACAAAATTATCCATTGCCACAAAATTCATATAAACAAAGATCTGTCTATACTTCACTTGTCCATATAGTCAAAACCTCATTCATTTGCTATCCAGCAATGTTGTTTATGCAATAGAAACCACTGGAGAATTGTTAATTTATTGGATAGGTAGTCAATTTCCGGTCGATGTCAACTTTCGAAAAATCGTATTCGAAAAATGTCCATATATTCGTGTTTATATACATTTTATATGCAAAAAACACGTATGAACATTTTTTGCTCTCCTGGCCACAATTTTGATCGGATCGAAATTTTAATGCACACATTCACACATTTGATGCACATATTCCTCGTCAATACCTTTCCAATGGTATGCTTAAAATTTCGATCCGATAAAAATTGTGGCCAGGAGAAGTACAAAACTTTTTTGCTTAGCGTATTTATATATAAGATAAGGACTCATCTTGAATAAACCACCAAGACGAAGGAACGCTGTTCGGTGCAGTTATTATTATTAAGATTTGATCGAGTTTTGTGACCCACCGGCCTTAAAACCCGCCGGTGTGTTTTCTTATTCGATGACAGCAGCATGTTAACAAAATCATCAAATCCCAGTAATGTACCCACCATTTCCCAAGAATATTTGGGGGTGGGGTTATCCTAGGAACCCTCGTCAAGACCTATGGTCACATTCTTTTTTCATTAAGTCAGCACACACATTCTCCAGTAATTGGTAACCATCGTAAGTTGTTTTTGAATTAATTTTTGCATAAGAAATTATTAGTAGGTCCAGTTTTTTGGTGTTATAAATCAATCAGTTTTACATGTCTAATGGCCAAATACACAGTACAACGTATCACCGATTTCAAGAATATAGTATGAAGTGAATTTAAAAATTTTTTTTGCACAAGATCGCAAAATTCCAGTTCAATACTAGGGTTGTACAGAAAAGTGAAACTTCGCCAAATGTTAATTCATAAATATTGTTTTTTTGAATGATTAACGATAACAGCAATGTCGTTTCTCCGACATATAATAAGAAGAGCACTAATATTCAGTGATGGTTTTTTTTCTATCTGAATAGCGCTAGCTATTCGCAGCGCCTGTACAGCATTGCTGTCCAGATGCTGAATCGTACTGTCAAATGAATTTGCGAAAAGCACTTTCCACCGGAATTATATCTATGAAACTCAATAAAAAAGTATTTTCGTATCTATTATAAATCACCTATGTACTAGCTAGAATAAGTTAATGGGTTCAAAAAATTTTTTTTAACTTACTTGAAAAACTTATCGAACATAAATTCATCTACTTGGGTTGGACCAGTACCATAAAGTTTCAGTACAGATTCATTTTCAGGCCAATAACTGTAGAGAGCCCGAAACTGGCAGCCAGCATCCCGAAACAATATGAGAAAGTGTTTTGCATCGCTTCGATTTATTTTATCAAGCAATTTTTGCTTAGCATCACGGTTTACTACTCCTGGAAAAACGCAGTATTCAACAGCATTTAGAATTATACCTCGGTTGGATTTGGTCGTTGGCTGTTTGTATAATTTGGGACCTAGTAGTGCAGAAAGAATAAATTATTATTATAATTGGATCTTTTTTATGACAGGCTCATTATATTTGATTTCGATTGCATTGTGGTGCTTCCCAAAATTCAATAAATGAAAGTCACTCATTGTGCATTGAAACAGCTCA